>NW_026646012.1:0-163580 GCF_949987535.1 Balaenoptera acutorostrata
GCAAAAGGGCCATGCGGAAAAAAGTGTCCAAACCAGAAATGCAGGACCGGCCATGGAGAAATGGGAGCCTTGCTACGCTGATGGGTGGGATGTAAATTGCCAACAGCCACTCCGGAGAAGTGTACAGTGTGTTCTGAAACATCTAAAAAAAACAGCTTGGAGAGCATAGGGCACTTCCACTCATGGGCGTATAAATTGGGAAAACTAAAAATCAGCAAGACACAGGCACCCCAAAGTTTAGGGCTGCTCTGTTGACAAGAACCCCCACTTCATTACACCTTAAATATCCTAGGAAAGAGAAAAATGGATAAAGAAGTTGTGGTCCTCATTTACAATGGAATATCACTCAGCCATGAAATCAACGTCATAAGGCTAGTAGCAGCACGATGAGTGGATTTAGGTACGACGATTCTAAGTGAAATAAGTCACACAGAAAAAGACACTTATCATAAGATATCACTTAGAGAGGGAATGTAAAAACCGCTACACTTGAACTGAATTACAAAACAGAACAGAGTCACACGTTTAGGAAACACACTATGGCTGCTGAACGGGAAAGGTGAGGTGGGGTGATGCATAAAACAAGGGTTTCAAATTAGCTCCGATACCATTCCATAAACCCAATATGTAAGAGACAAGACCTATTCCTTTTTCAGTGAACTGGACTCAACACCCCCTATTCACCACACAAGAATATATCTGACTAGTAAGAATCTTCAAACCTATGTATTGATATCTCTCTGTAAGTGAGTCAAGGGGGTGTAAAGCGGCATAAACACAGCCGTGAAAAGCAGCTAAACCCCATTATAAAAATAAATTACTTTTCAAAACCCGTGAAACAAAGACAGTGAAAGAGAGAGAAATTCTTACAAAATTCGTTCAGGGGCTGTGATGCAACCTGGATTGACCATATCTAGACCCACAGCTGATTGAGACATAAGGGTGGACACTCTTGGGGCTGAGAGGTTCGGTGAGGTTGGGTTTGCCAACGCAGACCCTTTCAAGTAATACTGCATGGTACCCATCCCATGGGTCCCAAATCTCCAGGTTCAAGGGCATCTTCCTACGTCGAAAACAGGCATGAGAAACCCAGAAGATGGTACACCGTGTGATCGGGAAAGGTTTCTAAAACGCACCTCATTTCTCATCTCCTTTGCTCGGGTTCGCCATTCCAGCCGATTTACTAGCCATCTCCCTCCTTGGAGAATCAGCACCTTTAACCTCCTGTTCCGTACAGGTTGCAATTTGTCCTGAGGATGAACGGGAAGAGGGGGAACCAATGAGAGACTAGCTCTAGGTGTTGGGACAGGCACAGGTCACTCTATTTTCCCATCAGGAAGAAGAATTAAGCACAAGCTCAGCCTGCCCCCCAGAACCAGAAGAGGGCCTGAAGCAATCCTGCGCTTTTGCGGCCAGCTCCCAAAAAAGCGAGTTGAAAAATGGAGCTCAGGGGCACTGCAATTCACAAACCTGCAGAGTTTTAAATGATACCTCTCGTCCACAAATATATTAAGGGAAGGCAACGAAGAGGCTTTGAAAGCAAGGCAGAATTGCAGGAAACAGATTTCAGGAGGTAGATTCGAATCGCCTTGAAAGCACATGAAAAGCGTCAAAACGTGGACAATGATGCCCTTGGCCAAAAAGGGCGTATGCGTTTTTTCCTGAATATATTCAGGAAAAAACGCATACGCCCTTTTTGGCCAACCAAGCAACCTGGAAAGGCCAATCAGCGCTCCAAAGAAGTCTTGCTTCCCAGCGGGCAAAAGGGCCATGCGGAAAAAAGTGTCCAAACCAGAAATGCAGGACCGGCCATGGAGAAATGGGAGCCTTGCTACGCTGATGGGTGAGATGTAAATTGCCAACAGCCACTCCGGAGAAGTGTACGGTGTGTTCTGAAACATCTAAAAAACACAGCTTGGAGAGCATAGGGCACTTCCACTCATGGGCGTATAAATTGGGAAAACTAAAAATCAGCAAGACACAGGCACCCCAAAGTTTAGGGCTGCTCTGTTGACAAGAACCCCCACTTCATTACACCTGAAATATCCTAGGAAAGAGAAAAATGGATAAAGAAGTTGTGGTCCTCATGTACAATGGAATATCACTCAGCCATGAAATCAACGTCATAAGGCTAGTAGCAGCACGATGAGTGGATTTAGGTACGACGATTCTAAGTGAAATAAGTCACACAGAAAAAGACACTTATCATAAGATATCACTTAGAGAGGGAATGTAAAAACCGCTACACTTGAACTGAATTACAAAACAGAACAGAGTCACACGTTTAGGAAACACACTATGGCTGCTGACCGGGAAAGGTGAGGTGGGGTGATGCATAAAACAAGGGTTTCAAATTTGCTCCGATACCGTTCCATAAACCCAATATGTAAGAGACAAGACCTATTCCTTTTTGAGTGAACTGGACTCAACACCCCCTATTCACCGCACAAGAATATATCTGACTAGTAAGAATCTTCAAACCTATGTATTGATATCTCTCTGTAAGTGAGTCAAGGGGGTGTAAAGCGGCATAAACACAGCCGTGAAAAGCAGCTAAACCCCATTATAAAAATAAATTACTTTTCAAAACCCGTGAAACAAAGACAGTGAAAGAGAGAGAAATTCTTACAAAATTCGTTCAGGGGCTGTGATGCAACCTGGATTGACCATATCTAGACCCACAGCTGATTGAGACATAAGGGTGGACACTCTTGGGGCTGAGAGGTTCGGTGAGGTTGGGTGAGCCAACGCAGACCCTTTCAAGTAGTACTGCATGGTACCCATCCCATGGGTCCCAAATCTCCAGGTTCAAGGGCATCTTCCTACGTCGAAAACAGGCATGAGAAACCCAGAAGATGGTACACCGTGTGATCGGGAAAGGTTTCTAAAACGCACCTCATTTCTCATCTCCTTTGCTCGGGTTCGCCATTCCAGCCGATTTACTAGCCATCTCCCTCCTTGGAGAATCAGCACCTTTAACCTCCTGTTCCGTACAGGTTGCAATTTGTCCTGAGGATGAACGGGAAGAGGGGGAACCAATGAGAGACTAGCTCTAGGTGTTGGGACAGGCACAGGTCACTCTATTTTCCCATCAGGAAGAAGAATTAAGCACAAGCTCAGCCTGCCCCCCAGAACCAGAAGAGGGCCTGAAGCAATCCTGCGCTTTTGCGGCCAGCTCCCAAAAAAGCGAGTTGAAAAATGGAGCTCAGGGGCACTGCAATTCACAAACCTGCAGAGTTTTAAATGATACCTCTCGTCCACAAATATATTAAGGGAAGGCAACGAAGAGGCTTTGAAAGCAAGGCAGAATTGCAGGAAACAGATTTCAGGAGGTAGATTCGAATCGCCTTGAAAGCACATGAAAAGCGGCAAAACGTGGACAATGATGCCCTTGGCCAAAAAGGGCGTATGCGTTTTTTCCTGAATATATTCAGGAAAAAACGCATACGCCCTTTTTGGCCAACCAAGCAACCTGGAAAGGCCAATCAGTGCTCCAAAGAAGTCTCGCTTCCCAGCGGGCAAAAGGGCCATGCGGAAAAAAGTGTCCAAACCAGAAATGCAGGACCGGCCATTGGGAAATGGGAGCCTTGCTACGCTGATGGGTGGGATGTAAATTGCCAACAGCCACTCTGGAGAAGTGTACGGTGTGTTCTGAAACATCTAAAAAACACAGCTTGGAGAGCATAGGGCACTTCCACTCATGGGCGTATTAATTGGGAAAACTAAAAATCAGCAAGACACAGGCACCTCAAAGTTTAGGGCTGCTCTGTTGACAAGAACCCCCACTTCATTACACCTTAAATATCCTAGGGAAGAGAAAAATGGATAAAGAAGTTGTGGTCCTCATGTACAATGGAATATCACTCAGCCATGAAATCAACGTCATAAGGCTAGTAGCAGCACGATGAGTGGATTTAGGTACGACGATTCTAAGTGAAATAAGTCACACAGAAAAAGACACTTATCATAAGATATCACTTCTAGAGGGAATGTAAAACCCGCTACACTTGAACTGAATTGCAAAACAGAACAGAGTCACACATTTAGGAAACACACTATGGCTGCTGAACGGGAAAGGTGAGGTGGGGTGATGCATAAAACAAGGGTTTCAAATTAGCTCCGATACCGTTCCATAAACCCAATATGTAAGAGACAAGACCTATTACTTTTTCAGTGAACTGGACTCAACACCCCCTATTCACCGCACAAGAATATATCTGACTAGTAAGAATCTTCAAACCTATGTATTGATATCTCTCTGTAAGTGAGTCAAGGGGGTGTAAAGCGGCATAAACACAGCCGTGAAAAGCAGCTAAACCCCATTATAAAAATAAATTACTTTTCAAAACCCGTGAAACAAAGACAGTGAAAGAGAGAGAAATTCTTACAAAATTCGTTCAGGGGCTGTGATGCAACCTGGATTGACCATATCTAGACCCACAGCTGATTGAGACATAAGGGTGGACACTCTTGGGGCTGAGAGGCTCGGTGAGGTTGGGTGAGCCAACGCAGACCCTTTCAAGTAGTACTGCATGGTACCCATCCCATGGGTCCCAAATCTCCAGGTTCAAGGGCATCTTCCTACGTCGAAAACAGGCATGAGAAACCCAGAAGATGGTACACCGTGTGATCGGCAAAGGTTTCTAAAACGCACCTCATTTCTCATCTCCTTTGCTCGGGTTCGCCATTCCAGCCGATTTACTAGCCATCTCCCTCCTTGGAGAATCAGCACCTTTAACCTCCTGTTCCGTACAGGTTGCAATTTGTCCTGAGGATGAACGGGAAGAGGGGGAACCAATGAGAGACTAGCTCTAGGTGTTGGGACAGGCACAGGTCACTCTATTTTCCCATCAGGAAGAAGAATTAAGCACAAGCTCAGCCTGCCCCCCAGAACCAGAAGAGGGCCTGAAGCAATCCTGCGCTTTTGCGGCCAGCTCCCAAAAAAGCGAGTTGAAAAATGGAGCTCAGGGGCACTGCAATTCACAAACCTGCAGAGTTTTAAATGATACCTCTCGTCCACAAATATATTAAGGGAAGGCAACGAAGAGGCTTTGAAAGCAAGGCAGAATTGCAGGAAACAGATTTCAGGAGGTAGATTCGAATCGCCTTGAAAGCACATGAAAAGCGGCAAAACGTGGACAATGATGCCCTTGGCCAAAAAGGGCGTATGCGTTTTTTCCTGAATATATTCAGGAAAAAACGCATACGCCCTTTTTGGCCAACCAAGCAACCTGGAAAGGCCAATCAGCGCTCCAAAGAAGTCTCGCTTCCCAGCGGGCAAAAGGGCCATGCGGAAAAAAGTGTCCAAACCAGAAATGCAGGACCGGCCATGGAGAAATGGGAGCCTTGCTACGCTGATGGGTGAGATGTAAATTGCCAACAGCCACTCCGGAGAAGTGTACGGTGTGTTCTGAAACATCTAAAAAACACAGCTTGGAGAGCATAGGGCACTTCCACTCATGGGCGTATAAATTGGGAAAACTAAAAATCAGCAAGACACAGGCACCCCAAAGTTTAGGGCTGCTCTGTTGACAAGAACCCCCACTTCATTACACCTGAAATATCCTAGGAAAGAGAAAAATGGATAAAGAAGTTGTGGTCCTCATGTACAATGGAATATCACTCAGCCATGAAATCAACGTCATAAGGCTAGTAGCAGCACGATGAGTGGATTTAGGTACGACGATTCTAAGTGAAATAAGTCACACAGAAAAAGACACTTATCATAAGATATCACTTAGAGAGGGAATGTAAAAACCGCTACACTTGAACTGAATTACAAAACAGAACAGAGTCACACGTTTAGGAAACACACTATGGCTGCTGACCGGGAAAGGTGAGGTGGGGTGATGCATAAAACAAGGGTTTCAAATTTGCTCCGATACCGTTCCATAAACCCAATATGTAAGAGACAAGACCTATTCCTTTTTCAGTGAACTGGACTCAACACCCCCTATTCACCGCACAAGAATATATCTGACTAGTAAGAATCTTCAAACCTATGTATTGATATCTCTCTGTAAGTGAGTCAAGGGGGTGTAAAGCGGCATAAACACAGCCGTGAAAAGCAGCTAAACCCCATTATAAAAATAAATTACTTTTCAAAACCCGTGAAACAAAGACAGTGAAAGAGAGAGAAATTCTTACAAAATTCGTTCAGGGGCTGTGATGCAACCTGGATTGACCATATCTAGACCCACAGCTGATTGAGACATAAGGGTGGACACTCTTGGGGCTGAGAGGTTCGGTGAGGTTGGGTGAGCCAACGCAGACCCTTTCAAGTAGTACTGCATGGTACCCATCCCATGGGTCCCAAATCTCCAGGTTCAAGGGCATCTTCCTACGTCGAAAACAGGCATGAGAAACCCAGAAGATGGTACACCGTGTGATCGGGAAAGGTTTCTAAAACGCACCTCATTTCTCATCTCCTTTGCTCGGGTTCGCCATTCCAGCCGATTTACTAGCCATCTCCCTCCTTGGAGAATCAGCACCTTTAACCTCCTGTTCCGTACAGGTTGCAATTTGTCCTGAGGATGAACGGGAAGAGGGGGAACCAATGAGAGACTAGCTCTAGGTGTTGGGACAGGCACAGGTCACTCTATTTTCCCATCAGGAAGAAGAATTAAGCACAAGCTCAGCCTGCCCCCCAGAACCAGAAGAGGGCCTGAAGCAATCCTGCGCTTTTGCGGCCAGCTCCCAAAAAAGCGAGTTGAAAAATGGAGCTCAGGGGCACTGCAATTCACAAACCTGCAGAGTTTTAAATGATACCTCTCGTCCACAAATATATTAAGGGAAGGCAACGAAGAGGCTTTGAAAGCAAGGCAGAATTGCAGGAAACAGATTTCAGGAGGTAGATTCGAATCGCCTTGAAAGCACATGAAAAGCGGCAAAACGTGGACAATGATGCCCTTGGCCAAAAAGGGCGTATGCGTTTTTTCCTGAATATATTCAGAAAAAAACGCATACGCCCTTTTTGGCCAACCAAGCAACCTGGAAAGGCCAATCAGTGCTCCAAAGAAGTCTCGCTTCCCAGCGGGCAAAAGGGCCATGCGGAAAAAAGTGTCCAAACCAGAAATGCAGGACCGGCCATTGGGAAATGGGAGCCTTGCTACGCTGATGGGTGGGATGTAAATTGCCAACAGCCACTCTGGAGAAGTGTACGGTGTGTTCTGAAACATCTAAAAAACACAGCTTGGAGAGCATAGGGCACTTCCACTCATGGGCGTATTAATTGGGAAAACTAAAAATCAGCAAGACACAGGCACCTCAAAGTTTAGGGCTGCTCTGTTGACAAGAACCCCCACTTCATTACACCTTAAATATCCTAGGGAAGAGAAAAATGGATAAAGAAGTTGTGGTCCTCATGTACAATGGAATATCACTCAGCCATGAAATCAACGTCATAAGGCTAGTAGCAGCACGATGAGTGGATTTAGGTACGACGATTCTAAGTGAAATAAGTCACACAGAAAAAGACACTTATCATAAGATATCACTTCTAGAGGGAATGTAAAACCCGCTACACTTGAACTGAATTGCAAAACAGAACAGAGTCACACATTTAGGAAACACACTATGGCTGCTGAACGGGAAAGGTGAGGTGGGGTGATGCATAAAACAAGGGTTTCAAATTAGCTCCGATACCGTTCCATAAACCCAATATGTAAGAGACAAGACCTATTCCTTTTTCAGTGAACTGGACTCAACACCCCCTATTCACCGCACAAGAATATATCTGACTAGTAAGAATCTTCAAACCTATGTATTGATATCTCTCTGTAAGTGAGTCAAGGGGGTGTAAAGCGGCATAAACACAGCCGTGAAAAGCAGCTAAACCCCATTATAAAAATAAATTACTTTTCAAAACCCGTGAAACAAAGACAGTGAAAGAGAGAGAAATTCTTACAAAATTCGTTCAGGGGCTGTGATGCAACCTGGATTGACCATATCTAGACCCACAGCTGATTGAGACATAAGGGTGGACACTCTTGGGGCTGAGAGGTTCGGTGAGGTTGGGTGAGCCAACGCAGACCCTTTCAAGTAATACTGCATGGTACCCATCCCATGGGTCCCAAATCTCCAGGTTCAAGGGCATCTTCCTACGTCGAAAACAGGCATGAGAAACCCAGAAGATGGTACACCGTGTGATCGGGAAAGGTTTCTAAAACGCACCTCATTTCTCATCTCCTTTGCTCGGGTTCGCCATTCCAGCCGATTTACTAGCCATCTCCCTCCTTGGAGAATCAGCACCTTTAACCTCCTGTTCCGTACAGGTTGCAATTTGTCCTGAGGATGAACGGGAAGAGGGGGAACCAATGAGAGACTAGCTCTAGGTGTTGGGACAGGCACAGGTCACTCTATTTTCCCATCAGGAAGAAGAATTAAGCACAAGCTCAGCCTGCCCCCCAGAACCAGAAGAGGGCCTGAAGCAATCCTGCGCTTTTGCGGCCAGCTCCCAAAAAAGCGAGTTGAAAAATGGAGCTCAGGGGCACTGCAATTCACAAACCTGCAGAGTTTTAAATGATACCTCTCGTCCACAAATATATTAAGGGAAGGCAACGAAGAGGCTTTGAAAGCAAGGCAGAATTGCAGGAAACAGATTTCAGGAGGTAGATTCGACTCGCCTTGAAAGCACATGAAAAGCGGCAAAACGTGGACAATGATGCCCTTGGCCAAAAAGGGCGTATGCGTTTTTTCCTGAATATATTCAGGAAAAAACGCATACGCCCTTTTTGGCCAACCAAGCAACCTGGAAAGGCCAATCAGCGCTCCAAAGAAGTCTCGCTTCCCAGCGGGCAAAAGGGCCATGCGGAAAAAAGTGTCCAAACCAGAAATGCAGGACCGGCCATGGAGAAATGGGAGCCTTGCTACGCTGATGGGTGGGATGTAAATTGCCAACAGCCACTCTGGAGAAGTGTACGGTGTGTTCTGAAACATCTAAAAAACACAGCTTGGAGAGCATAGGGCACTTCCACTCATGGGCGTATAAATTGGGAAAACTAAAAATCAGCAAGACACAGGCACCCCAAAGTTTAGGGCTGCTCTGTTGACAAGAACCCCCACTTCATTACACCTTAAATATCCTAGGAAAGAGAAAAATGGATAAAGAAGTTGTGGTCCTCATGTACAATGGAATATCACTCAGCCATGAAATCCACGTCATAAGGCTAGTAGCAGCACGATGAGTGGATTTAGGTACGACGATTCTAAGTGAAATAAGTCACACAGAAAAAGACACTTATCATAAGATATCACTTAGAGAGGGAATGTAAAAACCGCTACACTTGAACTGAATTACAAAACAGAACAGAGTCACACGTTTAGGAAACACACTATGGCTGCTGAACGGGAAAGGTGAGGTGGGGTGATGCATAAAACAAGGGTTTCAAATTAGCTCCGATACCGTTCCATAAACCCAATATGTAAGAGACAAGACCTATTCCTTTTTCAGTGAACTGGACTCAACACCCCCTATTCACCGCACAAGAATATATCTGACTAGTAAGAATCTTCAAACCTATGTATTGATATCTCTCTGTAAGTGAGTCAAGGGGGTGTAAAGCGGCATAAACACAGCCGTGAAAAGCAGCTAAACCCCATTATAAAAATAAATTACTTTTCAAAACCCGTGAAACAAAGACAGTGAAAGAGAGAGAAATTCTTACAAAATTCGTTCACGGGCTGTGATGCAACCTGGATTGACCATATCTAGACCCACAGCTGATTGAGACATAAGGGTGGACACTCTTGGGGCTGAGAGGTTCGGTGAGGTTGGGTGAGCCAACGCAGACCCTTTCAAGTAGTACTGCATGGTACCCATCCCATGGGTCCCAAATCTCCAGGTTCAAGGGCATCTTCCTACGTCGAAAACAGGCATGAGAAACCCAGAAGATGGTACACCGTGTGATCGGGAAAGGTTTCTAAAACGCACCTCATTTCTCATCTCCTTTGCTCGGGTTCGCCATTCCAGCCGATTTACTAGCCATCTCCCTCCTTGGAGAATCAGCACCTTTAACCTCCTGTTCCGTACAGGTTGCAATTTGTCCTGAGGATGAACGGGAAGAGGGGGAACCAATGAGAGACTAGCTCTAGGTGTTGGGACAGGCACAGGTCACTCTATTTTCCCATCAGGAAGAAGAATTAAGCACAAGCTCAGCCTGCCCCCCAGAACCAGAAGAGGGCCTGAAGCAATCCTGCGCTTTTGCGGCCAGCTCCCAAAAAAGCGAGTTGAAAAATGGAGCTCAGGGGCACTGCAATTCACAAACCTGCAGAGTTTTAAATGATACCTCTCGTCCACAAATATATTAAGGGAAGGCAACGAAGAGGCTTTGAAAGCAAGGCAGAATTGCAGGAAACAGATTTCAGGAGGTAGATTCGAATCGCCTTGAAAGCACATGAAAAGCGGCAAAACGTGGACAATGATGCCCTTGGCCAAAAAGGGCGTATGCGTTTTTTCCTGAATATATTCAGGAAAAAACGCATACGCCCTTTTTGGCCAACCAAGCAACCTGGAAAGGCCAATCAGTGCTCCAAAGAAGTCTCGCTTCCCAGCGGGCAAAAGGGCCATGCGGAAAAAAGTGTCCAAACCAGAAATGCAGGACCGGCCATGGAGAAATGGGAGCCTTGCTACGCTGATGGGTGGGATGTAAATTGCCAACAGCCACTCTGGAGAAGTGTACGGTGTGTTCTGAAACATCTAAAAAACACAGCTTGGAGAGCATAGGGCACTTCCACTCATGGGCGTATTAATTGGGAAAACTAAAAATCAGCAAGACACAGGCACCCCAAAGTTTAGGGCTGCTCTGTTGACAAGAACCCCCACTTCATTACACCTTAAATATCCTAGGAAAGCGAAAAATGGATAAAGAAGTTGTGGTCCTCATGTACAATGGAATATCACTCAGCCATGAAATCCACGTCATAAGGCTAGTAGCAGCACGATGAGTGGATTTAGGTACGACGATTCTAAGTGAAATAAGTCACACAGAAAAAGACACTTATCATAAGATATCACTTCTAGAGGGAATGTAAAACCCGCTACACTTGAACTGAATTGCAAAACAGAACAGAGTCACACATTTAGGAAACACACTATGGCTGCTGAACGGGAAAGGTGAGGTGGGGTGATGCATAAAACAAGGGTTTCAAATTAGCTCCGATACCGTTCCATAAACCCAATATGTAAGAGACAAGACCTATTCCTTTTTCAGTGAACTGGACTCAACACCCCCTATTCACCGCACAAGAATATATCTGACTAGTAAGAATCTTCAAACCTATGTATTGATATCTCTCTGTAAGTGAGTCAAGGGGGTGTAAAGCGGCATAAACACAGCCGTGAAAAGCAGCTAAACCCCATTATAAAAATAAATTACTTTTCAAAACCCGTGAAACAAAGACAGTGAAAGAGAGAGAAATTCTTACAAAATTCGTTCAGGGGCTGTGATGCAACCTGGATTGACCATATCTAGACCCACAGCTGATTGAGACATAAGGGTGGACACTCTTGGGGCTGAGAGGTTCGGTGAGGTTGGGTGAGCCAACGCAGACCCTTTCAAGTAATAGTGCATGGTACCCATCCCATGGGTCCCAAATCTCCAGGTTCAAGGGCATCTTCCTACGTCGAAAACAGGCATGAGAAACCCAGAAGATGGTACACCGTGTGATCGGGAAAGGTTTCTAAAACGCACCTCATTTCTCATCTCCTTTGCTCGGGTTCGCCATTCCAGCCGATTTACTAGCCATCTCCCTCCTTGGAGAATCAGCACCTTTAACCTCCTGTTCCGTACAGGTTGCAATTTGTCCTGAGGATGAACGGGAAGAGGGGGAACCAATGAGAGACTAGCTCTAGGTGTTGGGACAGGCACAGGTCACTCTATTTTCCCATCAGGAAGAAGAATTAAGCACAAGCTCAGCCTGCCCCCCAGAACCAGAAGAGGGCCTGAAGCAATCCTGCGCTTTTGCGGCCAGCTCCCAAAAAAGCGAGTTGAAAAATGGAGCTCAGGGGCACTGCAATTCACAAACCTGCAGAGTTTTAAATGATACCTCTCGTCCACAAATATATTAAGGGAAGGCAACGAAGAGGCTTTGAAAGCAAGGCAGAATTGCAGGAAACAGATTTCAGGAGGTAGATTCGAATCGCCTTGAAAGCACATGAAAAGCGGCAAAACGTGGACAATGATGCCCTTGGCCAAAAAGGGCGTATGCGTTTTTTCCTGAATATATTCAGGAAAAAACGCATACGCCCTTTTTGGCCAACCAAGCAACCTGGAAAGGCCAATCAGCGCTCCAAAGAAGTCTCGCTTCCCAGCGGGCAAAAGGGCCATGCGGAAAAAAGTGTCCAAACCAGAAATGCAGGACCGGCCATGGAGAAATGGGAGCCTTGCTACGCTGATGGGTGGGATGTAAATTGCCAACAGCCACTCTGGAGAAGTGTACGGTGTGTTCTGAAACATCTAAAAAACACAGCTTGGAGAGCATAGGGCACTTCCACTCATGGGCGTATAAATTGGGAAAACTAAAAATCAGCAAGACAAAGGCACCCCAAAGTTTAGGGCTGCTCTGTTGACAAGAACCCCCACTTCATTACACCTTAAGTATCCTAGGAATGCGAAAAATGGATAAAGAATTTGTGGTCCTCTTGTACAATGGAATATCACTCAGCCATGAAATCCACGTCATAAGGCTAGTAGCAGCACGATGAGTGGATTTAGGTACGACGATTCTCAGTGAAATAAGTCACACAGAAAAAGACACTTATCATAAGATATCACTTAGAGAGGGAATGTAAAAACCGCTACACTTGAACTGAATTACAAAACAGAACAGAGTCACACGTTTAGGAAACACACTATGGCTGCTGAACGGGAAAGGTGAGGTGGGGTGATGCATAAAACAAGGGTTTCAAATTTGCTCCGATACCGTTCCATAAACCCAATATGTAAGAGACAAGACCTATTACTTTTTCAGTGAACTGGACTCAACACCCCCTATTCACCGCACAAGAATATATCTGACTAGTAAGAATCTTCAAACCTATGTATTGATATCTCTCTGTAAGTGAGTCAAGGGGGTGTAAAGCGGCATAAACACAGCCGTGAAAAGCAGCTAAACCCCATTATAAAAATAAATTACTTTTCAAAACCCGTGAAACAAAGACAGTGAAAGAGAGAGAAATTCTTACAAAATTCGTTCAGGGGCTGTGATGCAACCTGGATTGACCATATCTAGACCCACAGCTGATTGAGACATAAGGGTGGACACTCTTGGGGCTGAGAGGTTCGGTGAGGTTGGGTGAGCCAACGCAGACCCTTTCAAGTAGTACTGCATGGTACCCATCCCATGGGTCCCAAATCTCCAGGTTCAAGGGCATCTTCCTACGTCGAAAACAGGCATGAGAAACCCAGAAGATGGTACACCGTGTGATCGGGAAAGGTTTCTAAAACGCACCTCATTTCTCATCTCCTTTGCTCGGGTTCGCCATTCCAGCCGATTTACTAGCCATCTCCCTCCTTGGAGAATCAGCACCTTTAACCTCCTGTTCCGTACAGGTTGCAATTTGTCCTGAGGATGAACGGGAAGAGGGGGAACCAATGAGAGACTAGCTCTAGGTGTTGGGACAGGCACAGGTCACTCTATTTTCCCATCAGGAAGAAGAATTAAGCACAAGCTCAGCCTGCCCCCCAGAACCAGAAGAGGGCCTGAAGCAATCCTGCGCTTTTGCGGCCAGCTCCCAAAAAAGCGAGTTGAAAAATGGAGCTCAGGGGCACTGCAATTCACAAACCTGCAGAGTTTTAAATGATACCTCTCGTCCACAAATATATTAAGGGAAGGCAACGAAGAGGCTTTGAAAGCAAGGCAGAATTGCAGGAAACAGATTTCAGGAGGTAGATTCGAATCGCCTTGAAAGCACATGAAAAGCGGCAAAACGTGGACAATGATGCCCTTGGCCAAAAAGGGCGTATGCGTTTTTTCCTGAATATATTCAGGAAAAAACGCATACGCCCTTTTTGGCCAACCAAGCAACCTGGAAAGGCCAATCAGCGCTCCAAAGAAGTCTCGCTTCCCAGCGGGAAAAAGGGCCATGCGGAAAACAGTGTCCAAACCAGAAATGCAGGACCGGCCATGGAGAAATGGGAGTCTTGCTACACTGATGGGTGGGATGTAAATTGCCAACAGCCACTCTGGAGAAGTGTACGGTGTGTTCTGAAACATCTAAAAAACACAGCTTGGAGAGCATAGGGCACTTCCACTCATGGGCGTATAAATTGGGAAAACTAAAAATCAGCAAGACACAGGCACCCCAAAGTTTAGGGCTGCTCTGTTGACAAGAACCCCCACTTCATTACACCTTAAATATCCTAGGAAAGAGAAAAATGGATAAAGAAGTTGTGGTCCTCATGTACAATGGAATATCACTCAGCCATGAAATCAACGTCATAAGGCTAGTAGCAGCACGATGAGTGGATTTAGGTACGACGATTCTAAGTGAAATAAGTCACACAGAAAAAGACACTTATCATAAGATATCACTTCTAGAGGGAATGTAAAAACCGCTACACTTGAACTGAATTACAAAACAGAACAGAGTCACACGTTTAGGAAACACACTATGGCTGCTGAACGGGAAAGGTGAGGTGGGGTGATGCATAAAACAAGGGTTTCAAATTTGCTCCGATACCGTTCCATAAACCCAATATGTAAGAGACAAGACCTATTACTTTTTCAGTGAACTGGACTCAACACCCCCTATTCACCGCACAAGAATATATCTGACTAGTAAGAATCTTCAAACCTATGTATTGATATCTCTCCGTAAGTGAGTCAAGGGGGTGTAAAGCGGCATAAACACAGCCGTGAAAAGCAGCTAAACCCCATTATAAAAATAAATTACTTTTCAAAACCCGTGAAACAAAGACAGTGAAAGAGAGAGAAATTCTTACAAAATTCGTTCAGGGGCTGTGATGCAACCTGGATTGACCATATCTAGACCCACAGCTGATTGAGACATAAGGGTGGACACTCTTGGGGCTGAGAGGTTCGGTGAGGTTGGGTGAGCCAACGCAGACCCTTTCAAGTAGTACTGCATGGTACCCATCCCATGGGTCCCAAATCTCCAGGTTCAAGGGCATCTTCCTACGTCGAAAACAGGCATGAGAAACCCAGAAGATGGTACACCGTGTGATCGGGAAAGGTTTCTAAAACGCACCTCATTTCTCATCTCCTTTGCTCGGGTTCGCCATTCCAGCCGATTTACTAGCCATCTCCCTCCTTGGAGAATCAGCACCTTTAACCTCCTGTTCCGTACAGGTTGCAATTTGTCCTGAGGATGAACGGGAAGAGGGGGAACCAATGAGAGACTAGCTCTAGGTGTTGGGACAGGCACAGGTCACTCTATTTTCCCATCAGGAAGAAGAATTAAGCACAAGCTCAGCCTGCCCCCCAGAACCAGAAGAGGGCCTGAAGCAATCCTGCGCTTTTGCGGCCAGCTCCCAAAAAAGCGAGTTGAAAAATGGAGCTCAGGGGCACTGCAATTCACAAACCTGCAGAGTTTTAAATGATACCTCTCGTCCACAAATATATTAAGGGAAGGCAACGAAGAGGCTTTGAAAGCAAGGCAGAATTGCAGGAAACAGATTTCAGGAGGTAGATTCGACTCGCCTTGAAAGCACATGAAATGTGGCAAAACGTGGACAATGATGCCCTTGGCCAAAAAGGGCGTATGCGTTTTTTCCTGAATATATTCAGGAAAAAACGCATACGCCCTTTTTGGCCAACCAAGCAACCTGGAAAAGCCAATCAGCGCTCCAAAGAAGTCTCGCTTCCCAGCGGGAAAAAGGGCCATGCGGAAAACAGTGTCCAAACCAGAAATGCAGGACCGGCCATGGAGAAATGGGAGTCTTGCTACACTGATGGGTGGGATGTAAATTGCCAACAGCCACTCTGGAGAAGTGTACGGTGTGTTCTGAAACATCTAAAAAACACAGCTTGGAGAGCATAGGGCACTTCCACTCATGGGCGTATAAATTGGGAAAACTAAAAATCAGCAAGACACAGGCACCCCAAAGTTTAGGGCTGCTCTGTTGACAAGAACCCCCACTTCATTACACCTTAAATATCCTAGGAAAGAGAAAAATGGATAAAGAAGTTGTGGTCCTCATGTACAATGGAATATCACTCAGCCATGAAATCCACGTCATAAGGCTATTAGCAGCACGATGAGTGGATTTAGGTACGACGATTCTAAGTGAAATAAGTCACACAGAAAAAGACACTTATCATAAGATATCACTTAGAGAGGGAATGTAAAAACCGCTACACTTGAACTGAATTACAAAACAGAACAGAGTCACACGTTTAGGAAACACACTATGGCTGCTGAACGGGAAAGGTGAGGTGGGGTGATGCATAAAACAAGGGTTTCAAATTAGCTCCGATACCGTTCCATAAACCCAATATGTAAGAGACAAGACCTATTCCTTTTTCAGTGAACTGGACTCAACACCGCCTATTCACCGCACAAGAATATATCTGACTAGTAAGAATCTTCAAACCTATGTATTGATATCTCTCTGTAAGTGAGTCAAGGGGGTGTAAAGCGGCATAAACACAGCCGTGAAAAGCAGCTAAACCCCATTATAAAAATAAATTACTTTTCAAAACCCGTGAAACAAAGACAGTGAAAGAGAGAGAAATTCTTACAAAATTCGTTCAGGGGCTGTGATGCAACCTGGATTGACCATATCTAGACCCACAGCTGATTGAGACATAAGGGTGGACACTCTTGGGGCTGAGAGGTTCGGTGAGGTTGGGTGAGCCAACGCAGACCCTTTCAAGTAGTACTGCATGGTACCCATCCCATGGGTCCCAAATCTCCAGGTTCAAGGGCATCTTCCTACGTCGAAAACAGGCATGAGAAACCCAGAAGATGGTACACCGTGTGATCGGGAAAGGTTTCTAAAACGCACCTCATTTCTCATCTCCTTTGCTCGGGTTCGCCATTCCAGCCGATTTACTAGCCATCTCCCTCCTTGGAGAATCAGCACCTTTAACCTCCTGTTCCGTACAGGTTGCAATTTGTCCTGAGGATGAACGGGAAGAGGGGGAACCAATGAGAGACTAGCTCTAGGTGTTGGGACAGGCACAGGTCACTCTATTTTCCCATCAGGAAGAAGAATTAAGCACAAGCTCAGCCTGCCCCCCAGAACCAGAAGAGGGCCTGAAGCAATCCTGCGCTTTTGCGGCCAGCTCCCAAAAAAGCGAGTTGAAAAATGGAGCTCAGGGGCACTGCAATTCACAAACCTGCAGAGTTTTAAATGATACCTCTCGTCCACAAATATATTAAGGGAAGGCAACGAAGAGGCTTTGAAAGCAAGGCAGAATTGGAGGAAACAGATTTCAGGAGGTAGATTCGACTCGCCTTGAAAGCACATGAAATGTGGCAAAACGTGGACAATGATGCCCTTGGCCAAAAAGGGCGTATGCGTTTTTTCCTGAATATATTCAGGAAAAAACGCATACGCCCTTTTTGGCCAACCAAGCAACCTGGAAAAGCCAATCAGCGCTCCAAAGAAGTCTCGCTTCCCAGCGGGCAAAAGGGCCATGCGGAAAAAAGTGTCCAAACCAGAAATGCAGGACCGGCCATGGAGAAATGGGAGCCTTGCTACGCTGATGGTTGGGATGTAAATTGCCAACAGCCACTCTGGAGAAGTGTACGGTGTGTTCTGAAACATCTAAAAAACACAGCTTGGAGAGCATAGGGCACTTCCACTCATGGGCGTATAAATTGGGAAAACTAAAAATCAGCAAGACACAGGCACCCCAAAGTTTAGGGCTGCTCTGTTGACAAGAACCCCCACTTCATTACACCTTAAATATCCTAGGAAAGAGAAAAATGGATAAAGAAGTTGTGGTCCTCATGTACAATGGAATATCACTCAGCCATGAAATCAACGTCATAAGGCTAGTAGCAGCACGATGAGTGGATTTAGGTACGACGATTCTAAGTGAAATAAGTCACACAGAAAAAGACACTTATCATAAGATATCACTTCTAGAGGGAATGTAAAAACCGCTACACTTGAACTGAATTACAAAACAGAACAGAGTCACACGTTTAGGAAACACACTATGGCTGCTGAACGGGAAAGGTGAGGTGGGGTGATGCATAAAACAAGGGTTTCAAATTAGCTCCGATACCGTTCCATAAACCCAATATGTAAGAGACAAGACCTATTCCTTTTTCAGTGAACTGGACTCAACACCCCCTATTCACCGCACAAGAATATATGTGACTAGTAAGAATCTCCAAACCTATGTATTGATATCTCTCTGTAAGTGAGTCAAGGGGGTGTAAAGCGGCATAAACACAGCCGTGAAAAGCAGCTAAACCCCATTATAAAAATAAATTACTTTTCAAAACCCGTGAAACAAAGACAGTGAAAGAGAGAGAAATTCTTACAAAATTCGTTCAGGGGCTGTGATGCAACCTGGATTGACCATATCTAGACCCACAGCTGATTGAGACATAAGGGTGGACACTCTTGGGGCTGAGAGGTTCGGTGAGGTTGGGTGAGCCAACGCAGACCCTTTCAAGTAGTACTGCATGGTACCCATCCCATGGGTCCCAAATCTCCAGGTTCAAGGGCATCTTCCTACGTCGAAAACAGGCATGAGAAACCCAGAAGATGGTACACCATGTGATCGGGAAAGGTTTCTAAAACGCACCTCATTTCTCATCTCCTTTGCTCGGGTTCGCCATTCCAGCCGATTTACTAGCCATCTCCCTCCTTGGAGAATCAGCACCTTTAACCTCCTGTTCCGTACAGGTTGCAATTTGTCCTGAGGATGAACGGGAAGAGGGGGAACCAATGAGAGACTAGCTCTAGGTGTTGGGACAGGCACAGGTCACTCTATTTTCCCATCAGGAAGAAGAATTAAGCACAAGCTCAGCCTGCCCCCCAGAACGAGAAGAGGGCCTGAAGCAATCCTGCGCTTTTGCGGCCAGCTCCCAAAAAAGCGAGTTGAAAAATGGAGCTCAGGGGCACTGCAATTCACAAACCTGCAGAGTTTTAAATGATACCTCTCGTCCACAAATATATTAAGGGAAGGCAACGAAGAGGCTTTGAAAGCAAGGCAGAATTGCAGGAAACAGATTTCAGGAGGTAGATTCGACTCGCCTTGAAAGCACATGAAATGTGGCAAAACGTGGACAATGATGCCCTTGGCCAAAAAGGGCGTATGCGTTTTTTCCTGAATATATTCAGGAAAAAACGCATACGCCCTTTTTGGCCAACCAAGCAACCTGGAAAGGCCAATCAGCGCTCCAAAGAAGTCTCGCTTCCCAGCGGGCAAAAGGGCCATGCGGAAAAAAGTGTCCAAACCAGAAATGCAGGACCGGCCATGGAGAAATGGGAGCCTTGCTACGCTGATGGGTGGGATGTAAATTGCCAACAGCCACTCTGGAGAAGTGTACGGTGTGTTCTGAAACATCTAAAAAACACAGCTTGGAGAGCATAGGGCACTTCCACTCATGGGCGTATAAATTGGGAAAACTAAAAATCAGCAAGACACAGGCACCCCAAAGTTTAGGGCTGCTCTGTTGACAAGAACCCCCACTTCATTACACCTTAAATATCCTAGGGAAGAGAAAAATGGATAAAGAAGTTGTGGTCCTCATGTACAATGGAATATCACTCAGCCATGAAATCAACGTCATAAGGCTAGTAGCAGCACGATGAGTGGATTTAGGTACGACGATTCTAAGTGAAATAAGTCACACAGAAAAAGACACTTATCATAAGATATCACTTCTAGAGGGAATGTAAAACCCGCTACACTTGAACTGAATTGCAAAACAGAACAGAGTCACACATTTAGGAAACACACTATGGCTGCTGAACGGGAAAGGTGAGGTGGGGTGATGCATAAAACAAGGGTTTCAAATTAGCTCAGATACCGTTCCATAAACCCAATATGTAAGAGACAAGACCTATTTCTTTTTCAGTGAACTGGGCTCAACACCCCCTATTCACCGCACAAGAATATATCTGACTAGTAAGAATCTTCAAACCTATGTATTGATATCTCTCTGTAAGTGAGTCAAGGGGGTGTAAAGCGGCATAAACACAGCCGTGAAAAGCAGCTAAACCCCATTATAAAAATAAATTACTTTTCAAAACCCGTGAAACAAAGACAGTGAAAGAGAGAGAAATTCTTACAAAATTCGTTCAGGGGCTGTGATGCAACCTGGATTGACCATATCTAGACCCACAGCTGATTGAGACATAAGGGTGGACACTCTTGGGGCTGAGAGGTTCGGTGAGGTTGGGTGAGCCAACGCAGACCCTTTCAAGTAATACTGCATGGTACCCATCCCATGGGTCCCAAATATCCAGGTTCAAGGGCATCTTCCTACGTCGAAAACAGGCATGAGAAACCCAGAAGATGGTACACCGTGTGATCGGGAAAGGTTTCTAAAACGCACCTCATTTCTCATCTCCTTTGCTCGGGTTCGCCATTCCAGCCGATTTACTAGCCATCTCCCTCCTTGGAGAATCAGCACCTTTAACCTCCTGTTCCGTACAGGTTGCAATTTGTCCTGAGGATGAACGGGAAGAGGGGGAACCAATGAGAGACTAGCTCTAGGTGTTGGGACAGGCACAGGTCACTCTATTTTCCCATCAGGAAGAAGAATTAAGCACAAGCTCAGCCTGCCCCCCAGAACCAGAAGAGGGCCTGAAGCAATCCTGCGCTTTTGCGGCCAGCTCCCAAAAAAGCGAGTTGAAAAATGGAGCTCAGGGGCACTGCAATTCACAAACCTGCAGAGTTTTAAATGATACCTCTCGTCCACAAATATATTAAGGGAAGGCAACGAAGAGGCTTTGAAAGCAAGGCAGAATTGCAGGAAACAGATTTCAGGAGGTAGATTCGACTCGCCTTGAAAGCACATGAAATGTGGCAAAACGTGGACAATGATGCCCTTGGCCAAAAAGGGCGTATGCGTTTTTTCCTGAATATATTCAGGAAAAAACGCATACGCCCTTTTTGGCCAACCAAGCAACCTGGAAAGGCCAATCAGCGCTCCAAAGAAGTCTCGCTTCCCAGCGGGCAAAAGGGCCATGCGGAAAAAAGTGTCCAAACCAGAAATGCAGGACCGGCCATGGAGAAATGGGAGCCTTGCTACGCTGATGGGTGGGATGTAAATTGCCAACAGCCACTCTGGAGAAGTGTACGGTGTGTTCTGAAACATCTAAAAAACACAGCTTGGAGAGCATAGGGCACTTCCACTCATGGGCGTATAAATTGGGAAAACTAAAAATCAGCAAGACACAGGCACCCCAAAGTTTAGGGCTGCTCTGTTGACAAGAACCCCCACTTCATTACACCTTAAATATCCTAGGGAAGAGAAAAATGGATAAAGAAGTTGTGGTCCTCATGTACAATGGAATATCACTCAGCCATGAAATCAACGTCATAAGGCTAGTAGCAGCACGATGAGTGGATTTAGGTACGACGATTCTAAGTGAAATAAGTCACACAGAAAAAGACACTTATCATAAGATATCACTTCTAGAGGGAATGTAAAACCCGCTACACTTGAACTGAATTGCAAAACAGAACAGAGTCACACATTTAGGAAACACACTATGGCTGCTGAACGGGAAAGGTGAGGTGGGGTGATGCATAAAACAAGGGTTTCAAATTAGCTCAGATACCGTTCCATAAACCCAATATGTAAGAGACAAGACCTATTTCTTTTTCAGTGAACTGGGCTCAACACCCCCTATTCACCGCACAAGAATATATCTGACTAGTAAGAATCTTCAAACCTATGTATTGATATCTCTCTGTAAGTGAGTCAAGGGGGTGTAAAGCGGCATAAACACAGCCGTGAAAAGCAGCTAAACCCCATTATAAAAATAAATTACTTTTCAAAACCCGTGAAACAAAGACAGTGAAAGAGAGAGAAATTCTTACAAAATTCGTTCAGGGGCTGTGATGCAACCTGGATTGACCATATCTAGACCCACAGCTGATTGAGACATAAGGGTGGACACTCTTGGGGCTGAGAGGTTCGGTGAGGTTGGGTGAGCCAACGCAGACCCTTTCAAGTAATACTGCATGGTACCCATCCCATGGGTCCCAAATATCCAGGTTCAAGGGCATCTTCCTACGTCGAAAACAGGCATGAGAAACCCAGAAGATGGTACACCGTGTGATCGGGAAAGGTTTCTAAAACGCACCTCATTTCTCATCTCCTTTGCTCGGGTTCGCCATTCCAGCCGATTTACTAGCCATCTCCCTCCTTGGAGAATCAGCACCTTTAACCTCCTGTTCCGTACAGGTTGCAATTTGTCCTGAGGATGAACGGGAAGAGGGGGAACCAATGAGAGACTAGCTCTAGGTGTTGGGACAGGCACAGGTCACTCTATTTTCCCATCAGGAAGAAGAATTAAGCACAAGCTCAGCCTGCCCCCCAGAACCAGAAGAGGGCCTGAAGCAATCCTGTGCTTTTGCGGCCAGCTCCCAAAAAAGCGAGTTGAAAAATGGAGCTCAGGGGCACTGCAATTCACAAAACTGCAGAGTTTTAAATGATACCTCTCGTCCACAAATATATTAAGGGAAGGCAACGAAGAGGCTTTGAAAGCAAGGCAGAATTGCAGGAAACAGATTTCAGGAGGTAGATTCGAATCGCCTTGAAAGCACATGAAATGTGGCAAAACGTGGACAATGATGCCCTTGGCCAAAAAGGGCGTATGCGTTTTTTCCTGAATATATTCAGGAAAAAACGCATACGCCCTTTTTGGCCAACCAAGCAACCTGGAAAGGCCAATCAGCGCTCCAAAGAAGTCTCGCTTCCCAGCGGGCAAAAGGGCCATGCGGAAAAAAGTGTCCAAACCAGAAATGCAGGACCGGCCATGGAGAAATGGGAGCCTTGCTACGCTGATGGTTGGGATGTAAATTGCCAACAGCCACTCTGGAGAAGTGTACGGTGTGTTCTGAAACATCTTAAAAACACAGCTTGGAGAGCATAGGGCACTTCCACTCATGGGCGTATAAATTGGGAAAACTAAAAATCAGCAAGACACAGGCACCGCAAAGTTTAGGGCTGCTCTGTGGACAAGAACCCCCACTTCATTACACCTTAAATATCCTAGGAAAGAGAAAAATGGATAAAGAAGTTGTGGTCCTCATGTACAATGGAATATCACTCAGCCATGAAATCCACGTCATAAGGCTAGTAGCAGCACGATGAGTGGATTTAGGTACGACGATTCTAAGTGAAATAAGTCACACAGAAAAAGACACTTATCATAAGATATCACTTAGAGAGGGAATGTAAAAACCGCTACACTTGAACTGAATTACAAAACAGAACAGAGTCACACGTTTAGGAAACACACTATGGCTGCTGAACGGGAAAGGTGAGGTGGGGTGATGCATAAAACAAGGGTTTCAAATTAGCTCCGATACCGTTCCATAAACCCAATATGTAAGAGACAAGACCTATTCCTTTTTCAGTGAACTGGACTCAACACCCCCTATTCACCGCACAAGAATATATCTGACTAGTAAGAATCTTCAAACCTATGTATTGATATCTCTCTGTAAGTGAGTCAAGGGGGTGTAAAGCGGCATAAACACAGCCGTGAAAAGCAGCTAAACCCCATTATAAAAATAAATTACTTTTCAAAACCCGTGAAACAAAGACAGTGAAAGAGAGAGAAATTCTTACAAAATTCGTTCAGGGGCTGTGATGCAACCTGGATTGACCATATCTAGACCCACAGCTGATTGAGACATAAGGGTGGACACTCTTGGGGCTGAGAGGTTCGGTGAGGTTGGGTGAGCCAACGCAGACCCTTTCAAGTAATACTGCATGGTACCCATCCCATGGGTCCCAAATCTCCAGGTTCAAGGGCATCTTCCTACGTCGAAAACAGGCATGAGAAACCCAGAAGATGGTACACGGTGTGATCGGGAAAGGTTTCTAAAACGCACCTCATTTCTCATCTCCTTTGCTCGGGTTCGCCATTCAAGCCGATTTACTAGCCATCTCCCTCCTTGGAGAATCAGCACCTTTAACCTCCTGTTCCGTACAGGTTGCAATTTGTCCTGAGGATGAACGGGAAGAGGGGGAACCAATGAGAGACTAGCTCTAGGGGTTGGGACAGGCACAGGTCACTCTATTTTCCCATCAGGAAGAAGAATTAAGCACAAGCTCAGCCTGCCCCCCAGAACCAGAAGAGGGCCTGAAGCAATCCTGCGCTTTGGCGGCCAGCTCCCAAAAAAGCGAGTTGAAAAATGGAGCTCAGGGGCACTGCAATTCACAAACCTGCAGAGTTTTAAATGATACCTCTCGTCCACAAATATATTAAGGGAAGGCAACGAAGAGGCTTTGAAAGCAAGGCAGAATTGCAGGAAACAGATTTCAGGAGGTAGATTCGACTCGCCTTGAAAGCACATGAAAAGCGGCAAAACGTGGACAATGATGCCCTTGGCCAAAAAGGGCGTATGCGTTTTTTCCTGAATATATTCAGGAAAAAACGCATACGCCCTTTTTGGCCAACCAAGCAACCTGGAAAGGCCAATCAGCGCTCCAAAGAAGTCTCGCTTCCCAGCGGGCAAAAGGGCCATGCGGAAAAAAGTGTCCAAACCAGAAATGCAGGACCGGCCATGGAGAAATGGGAGCCTTGCTACGCTGATGGGTGGGATGTAAATTGCCAACAGCCACTCTGGAGAAGTGTACGGTGTGTTCTGAAACATCTAAAAAACACAGCTTGGAGAGCATAGGGCACTTCCACTCATGGGCGTATAAATTGGGAAAACTAAAAATCAGCAAGACACAGGCACCGCAAAGTTTAGGGCTGCTCTGTGGACCAGAACCCCCACTTCATTACACCTTAAATATCCTAGGAAAGAGAAAAATGGATAAAGAAGTTGTGGTCCTCATGTACAATGGAATATCACTCAGCCATGAAATCCACGTCATAAGGCTAGTAGCAGCACGATGAGTGGATTTAGGTACGACGATTCTAAGTGAAATAAGTCACACAGAAAAAGACACTTATCATAAGATATCACTTAGAGAGGGAATGTAAAAACCGCTACACTTGAACTGAATTACAAAACAGAACAGAGTCACACGTTTAGGAAACACACTATGGCTGCTGAACGGGAAAGGTGAGGTGGGGTGATGCATAAAACAAGGGTTTCAAATTAGCTCCGATACCGTTCCATAAACCCAATATGTAAGAGACAAGACCTATTCCTTTTTCAGTGAACTGGACTCAACACCCCCTATTCACCACACAAGAATATATCTGACTAGTAAGAATCTTCAAACCTATGTATTGATATCTCTCTGTAAGTGAGTCAAGGGGGTGTAAAGCGGCATAAACACAGCCGTGAAAAGCAGCTAAACCCCATTATAAAAATAAATTACTTTTCAAAACCCGTGAAACAAAGACAGTGAAAGAGAGAGAAATTCTTACAAAATTCGTTCAGGGGCTGTGATGCAACCTGGATTGACCATATCTAGACCCACAGCTGATTGAGACATAAGGGTGGACACTCTTGGGGCTGAGAGGTTCGGTGAGGTTGGGTGAGCCAACGCAGACCCTTTCAAGTAGTACTGCATGGTACCCATCCCATGGGTCCCAAATCTCCAGGTTCAAGGGCATCTTCCTACGTCGAAAACAGGCATGAGAAACCCAGAAGATGGTACACCGTGTGATCGGGAAAGGTTTCTAAAACGCACCTCATTTCTCATCTCCTTTGCTCGGGTTCGCCATTCCAGCCGATTTACTAGCCATCTCCCTCCTTGGAGAATCAGCACCTTTAACCTCCTGTTCCGTACAGGTTGCAATTTGTCCTGAGGATGAACGGGAAGAGGGGGAACCAATGAGAGACTAGCTCTAGGTGTTGGGACAGGCACAGGTCACTCTATTTTCCCATCAGGAAGAAGAATTAAGCACAAGCTCAGCCTGCCCCCCAGAACCAGAAGAGGGCCTGAAGCAATCCTGCGCTTTTGCGGCCAGCTCCCAAAAAAGCGAGTTGAAAAATGGAGCTCAGGGGCACTGCAATTCACAAACCTGCAGAGTTTTAAATGATACCTCTCGTCCACAAATATATTAAGGGAAGGCAACGAAGAGGCTTTGAAAGCAAGGCAGAATTGCAGGAAACAGATTTCAGGAGGTAGATTCGAATCGCCTTGAAAGCACATGAAAAGCGGCAAAACGTGGACAATGATGCCCTTGGCCAAAAAGGGCGTATGCGTTTTTTCCTGAATATATTCAGGAAAAAACGCATACGCCCTTTTTGGCCAACCAAGCAACCTGGAAAGGCCAATCAGCGCTCAAAAGAAGTCTCGCTTCCCAGCGGGCAAAAGGGCCATGCGGAAAAAAGTGTCCAAACCAGAAATGCAGGACCGGCCATGGAGAAATGGGAGCCTTGCTACGCTGATGGGTGGGATGTAAATTGCCAACAGCCACTCTGGAGAAGTGTACGGTGTGTTCTGAAACATCTAAAAAACACAGCTTGGAGAGCATAGGGCACTTCCACTCATGGGCGTATAAATTGGGAAAACTAAAAATCAGCAAGACACAGGCACCCCAAAGTTTAGGGCTGCTCTGTTGACAAGAACCCCCACTTCATTACACCTTAAATATCCTAGGGAAGAGAAAAATGGATAAAGAAGTTGTGGTCCTCATGTACAATGGAATATCACTCAGCCATGAAATCAACGTCATAAGGCTAGTAGCAGCACGATGAGTGGATTTAGGTACGACGATTCTAAGTGAAATAAGTCACACAGAAAAAGACACTTATCATAAGATATCACTTCTAGAGGGAATGTAAAACCCGCTACACTTGAACTGAATTGCAAAACAGAACAGAGTCACACATTTAGGAAACACACTATGGCTGCTGAACGGGAAAGGTGAGGTGGGGTGGTGCATAAAACAAGGGTTTCAAATTAGCTCCGATACCGTTCCATAAACCCAATATGTAAGAGACAAGACCTATTCCTTTTTCAGTGAACTGGGCTCAACACCCCCTATTCACCGCACAAGAATATATCTGACTAGTAAGAATCTTCAAACCTATGTATTGATATCTCTCTGTAAGTGAGTCAAGGGGGTGTAAAGCGGCATAAACACAGCCGTGAAAAGCAGCTAAACCCCATTATAAAAATAAATTACTTTTCAAAACCCGTGAAACAAAGACAGTGAAAGAGAGAGAAATTCTTACAAAATTCGTTCAGGGGCTGTGATGCAACCTGGATTGACCATATCTAGACCCACAGCTGATTGAGACATAAGGGTGGACACTCTTGGGGCTGAGAGGTTCGGTGAGGTTGGGTGAGCCAACGCAGACCCTTTCAATTAATACTGCATGGTACCCATCCCATGGGTCCCAAATCTCCAGGTTCAAGGGCATCTTCCTACGTCGAAAACAGGCATGAGAAACCCAGAAGATGGTACACGGTGTGATCGGGAAAGGTTTCTAAAACGCACCTCATTTCTCATCTCCTTTGCTCGGGTTCGCCATTCCAGCCGATTTACTAGCCATCTCCCTCCTTGGAGAATCAGCACCTTTAACCTCCTGTTCCGTACAGGTTGCAATTTGTCCTGAGGATGAACGGGAAGAGGGGGAACCAATGAGAGACTAGCTCTAGGGGTTGGGACAGGCACAGGTCACTCTATTTTCCCATCAGGAAGAAGAATTAAGCACAAGCTCAGCCTGCCCCCCAGAACCAGAAGAGGGCCTGAAGCAATCCTGCGCTTTGGCGGCCAGCTCCCAAAAAAGCGAGTTGAAAAATGGAGCTCAGGGGCACTGCAATTCACAAACCTGCAGAGTTTTAAATGATACCTCTCGTCCACAAATATATTAAGGGAAGGCAACGAAGAGGCTTTGAAAGCAAGGCAGAATTGCAGGAAACAGATTTCAGGAGGTAGATTCGACTCGCCTTGAAAGCACATGAAAAGCGGCAAAACGTGGACAATGATGCCCTTGGCCAAAAAGGGCGTATGCGTTTTTTCCTGAATATATTCAGGAAAAAACGCATACGCCCTTTTTGGCCAACCAAGCAACCTGGAAAGGCCAATCAGCGCTCCAAAGAAGTCTCGCTTCCCAGCGGGCAAAAGGGCCATGCGGAAAAAAGTGTCCAAACCAGAAATGCAGGACCGGCCATGGAGAAATGGGAGCCTTGCTACGCTGATGGGTGGGATGTAAATTGCCAACAGCCACTCTGGAGAAGTGTACGGTGTGTTCTGAAACATCTAAAAAACACAGCTTGGAGAGCATAGGGCACTTCCACTCATGGGCGTATAAATTGGGAAAACTAAAAATCAGCAAGACACAGGCACCCCAAAGTTTAGGGCTGCTCTGTTGACAAGAACCCCCACTTCATTACACCTTAAATATCCTAGGGAAGAGAAAAATGGATAAAGAAGTTGTGGTCCTCATGTACAATGGAATATCACTCAGCCATGAAATCAACGTCATAAGGCTAGTAGCAGCACGATGAGTGGATTTAGGTACGACGATTCTAAGTGAAATAAGTCACACAGAAAAAGACACTTATCATAAGATATCACTTCTAGAGGGAATGTAAAACCCGCTACACTTGAACTGAATTGCAAAACAGAACAGAGTCACACATTTAGGAAACACACTATGGCTGCTGAACGGGAAAGGTGAGGTGGGGTGGTGCATAAAACAAGGGTTTCAAATTAGCTCAGATACCGTTCCATAAACCCAATATGTAAGAGACAAGACCTATTCCTTTTTCAGTGAACTGGGCTCAACACCCCCTATTCACCGCACAAGAATATATCTGACTAGTAAGAATCTTCAAACCTATGTATTGATATCTCTCTGTAAGTGAGTCAAGGGGGTGTAAAGCGGCATAAACACAGCCGTGAAAAGCAGCTAAACCCCATTATAAAAATAAATTACTTTTCAAAACCCGTGAAACAAAGACAGTGAAAGAGAGAGAAATTCTTACAAAATTCGTTCAGGGGCTGTGATGCAACCTGGATTGACCATATCTAGACCCACAGCTGATTGAGACATAAGGGTGGACACTCTTGGGGCTGAGAGGTTCGGTGAGGTTGGGTGAGCCAACGCAGACCCTTTCAAGTAATACTGCATGGTACCCATCCCATGGGTCCCAAATCTCCAGGTTCAAGGGCATCTTCCTACGTCGAAAACAGGCATGAGAAACCCAGAAGATGGTACACCGTGTGATCGGGAAAGGTTTCTAAAACGCACCTCATTTCTCATCTCCTTTGCTCGGGTTCGCCATTCCAGCCGATTTACTAGCCATCTCCCTCCTTGGAGAATCAGCACCTTTAACCTCCTGTTCTGTACAGGTTGCAATTTGTCCTGAGGATGAACGGGAAGAGGGGGAACCAATGAGAGACTAGCTCTAGGTGTTGGGACAGGCACAGGTCACTCTATTTTCCCATCAGGAAGAAGAATTAAGCACAAGCTCAGCCTGCCCCCCAGAACCAGAAGAGGGCCTGAAGCAATCCTGCGCTTTTGCGGCCAGCTCCCAAAAAAGCGAGTTGAAAAATGGAGCTCAGGGGCACTGCAATTCACAAACCTGCAGAGTTTTAAATGATACCTCTCGTCCACAAATATATTAAGGGAAGGCAACGAAGAGGCTTTGAAAGCAAGGCAGAATTGCAGGAAACAGATTTCAGGAGGTAGATTCGAATCGCCTTGAAAGCACATGAAAAGCGGCAAAACGTGGACAATGATGCCCTTGGCCAAAAAGGGCGTATGCGTTTTTTCCTGAATATATTCAGGAAAAAACGCATACGCCCTTTTTGGCCAACCAAGCAACCTGGAAAGGCCAATCAGCGCTCCAAAGAAGTCTCGCTTCCCAGCGGGCAAAAGGGCCATGCGGAAAAAAGTGTCCAAACCAGAAATGCAGGACCGGCCATGGAGAAATGGGAGCCTTGCTACGCTGATGGGTGGGATGTAAATTGCCAACAGCCACTCTGGAGAAGTGTACGGTGTGTTCTGAAACATCTAAAAAACACAGCTTGGAGAGCATAGGGCACTTCCACTCATGGGCGTATAAATTGGGAAAACTAAAAATCAGCAAGACTCAGGCACCCCAAAGTTTAGGGCTGCTCTGTTGACAAGAACCCCCACTTCATTACACCTTAAGTATCCTAGGAAAGCGAAAAATGGATAAAGAATTTGTGGTCCTCATGTACAATGGAATATCACTCAGCCATGAAATCCACGTCATAAGGCTAGTAGCAGCACGATGAGTGGATTTAGGTACGACGATTCTAAGTGAAATAAGTCACACAGAAAAAGACACTTATCATAAGATATCACTTCTAGAGGGAATGTAAAAATCGCTACACTTGAACTGAATTACAAAACAGAACAGAGTCACACGTTTAGGAAACACACTATGGCTGCTGAACGGGCAAGGTGAGGTGGGGTGATGCATAAAACAAGGGTTTTAAATTAGCTCAGATACCGTTCCATAAACCCAATATGTAAGAGACAAGACCTATTCCTTTTTCAGTGAAGTGGGCTCAACACCCCCTATTCACCGCACAAGAATATATCTGACTAGTAAGAATCTTCAAACCTATGTATTGATATCTCTCTGTAAGTGAGTCAAGGGGGTGTAAAGCGGCATAAACACAGCCGTGAAAAGCAGCTAAACCCCATTATAAAAATAAATTACTTTTCAAAACCCGTGAAACAAAGGCAGTGAAAGAGAGAGAAATTCTTACAAAATTCGTTCAGGGGCTGTGATGCAACCTGGATTGACCATATCTAGACCCACAGCTGATTGAGACATAAGGGTGGACACTCTTGGGGCTGAGAGGTTCGGTGAGGTTGGGTGAGCCAACGCAGACCCTTTCAAGCAATACTGCATGGTACCCATCCCATGGGTCCCAAATCTCCAGGTTCAAGGGCATCTTCCTACGTCGAAAACAGGCATGAGAAACCCAGAAGATGGTACACCGTGTGATCGGGAAAGGTTTCTAAAACGCACCTCATTTCTCATCTCCTTTGCTCGGGTTCGCCATTCCAGCCGATTTACTAGCCATCTCCCTCCTTGGAGAATCAGCACCTTTAACCTCCTGTTCCGTACAGGTTGCAATTTGTCCTGAGGATGAACGGGAAGAGGGGGAACCAATGAGAGACTAGCTCTAGGTGTTGGGACAGGCACAGGTCACTCTATTTTCCCATCAGGAAGAAGAATTAAGCACAAGCTCAGCCTGCCCCCCAGAACCAGAAGAGGGCCTGAAGCAATCCAGCGCTTTTGCGGCCAGCTCCCAAAAAAGCGAGTTGAAAAATGGAGCTCTGGGGCACTGCAATTCACAAACCTGCAGAGTTTTAAATGATACCTCTCGTCCACAAATATATTAAGGGAAGGCAACGAAGAGGCTTTGAAAGCAAGGCAGAATTGCAGGAAACAGATTTCAGGAGGTAGATTCGAATCGCCTTGAAAGCGCATGAAAAGCGGCAAAACGTGGACAATGATGCCCTTGGCCAAAAAGGGCGTATGCGTTTTTTCCTGAATATATTCAGGAAAAAACGCATACGCCCTTTTTGGCCAACCAAGCAATCTGGAAAGGCCAATCAGCGCTCCAAAGAAGTCTCGCTTCCCAGCGGGCAAAAGGGCCATGCGGAAAAAAGTGTCCAAACCAGAAATGCAGGACCGGCCATGGAGAAATGGGAGCCTTGCTATGCTGATGGGTGGGATGTAAATTGCCAACAGCCACTCTGGAGAAGTGTACGGTGTGTTCTGAAACATCTAAAAAACACAGCTTGGAGAGCATAGGGCACTTCCACTCATGGGCGTATAAATTGGGAAAACTAAAAACCAGCAAGACACAGGCACCCCAAAGTTTAGGGCTGCTCTGTTGACAAGAACCCCCACTTCATTACACCTTAAATATCCTAGGAAAGCGAAAAATGGATAAAGAAGTTGTGGTCCTCATGTACAATGGAATATCACTCAGCCATGAAATCCACGTCATAAGGCTAGTAGCAGCACGATGAGTGGATTTAGGTACGACGATTCTAAGTGAAATAAGTCACACAGAAAAAGACACTTATCATAAGATATCACTTAGAGAGGGAATGTAAAAACCGCTACACTTGAACTGAATTACAAAACAGAACAGAGTCACACGTTCAGAAAACACACTATGGCTGCTGAACGGGAAAGGTGAGGTGGGGTGATGCATAAAACAAGGGTTTCAAATTAGCTCCGATACCGTTCCATAAACCCAATATATAAGAGACAAGACCTATTCCTTTTTCAGTGAACTGGACTCAACACCCCCTATTCACCGCACAAGAATATATCTGACTAGTAAGAATCTTCAAACCTATGTATTGATATCTCTCTGTAAGTGAGTCAAGGGGGTGTAAAGCGGCATAAACACAGCCGTGAAAAGCAGCTAAACCCCATTATAAAACTAAATTACTTTTCAAAACCCGTGAAACAAAGGCAGTGAAAGAGAGAGAAATTCTTACAAAATTCGTTCAGGGGCTGTGATGCAACCTGGATTGACCATATCTAGACCCACAGCTGATTGAGACATAAGGGTGGACACTCTTGGGGCTGAGAGGTTCGGTGAGGTTGGGTGAGCCAACGCAGACCCTTTCAAGTAATACTGCATGGTACCCATCCCATGGGTCCCAAATCTCCAGGTTCAAGGGCATCTTCCTACGTCGAAAACAGGCATGAGAAACCCAGAAGATGGTACACCGTGTGATCGGGAAAGGTTTCTAAAACGCACCTCATTTCTCATCTCCTTTGCTCGGGTTCGCCATTCCAGCCGATTTACTAGCCATCTCCCTCCTTGGAGAATCAGCACCTTTAACCTCCTGTTCCGTACAGGTTGCAATTTGTCCTGAGGATGAACGGGAAGAGGGGGAACCAATGAGAGACTAGCTCTAGGTGTTGGGACAGGCACAGGTCACTCTATTTTCCCATCAGGAAGAAGAATTAAGCACAAGCTCAGCCTGCCCCCCAGAACCAGAAGAGGGCCTGAAGCAATCCTGCACTTTGGCGGCCAGCTCCCAAAAAAGCGAGTTGAAAAATGGAGCTCAGGGGCACTGCAATTCACAAACCTGCAGAGTTTTAAATGATACCTCTCGTCCACAAATATATTAAGGGAAGGCAACGAAGAGGCTTTGAAAGCAAGGCAGAATTGCAGGAAACAGATTTCAGGAGGTAGATTCGAATCGCCTTGAAAGCACATGAAAAGCGGCAAAACGTGGAAAATGATGCCCTTGGCCAAAAAGGGCGTATGCGTTTTTTCCTGAATATATTCAGGAAAAAACGCATACGCCCTTTTTGGCCAACCAAGCAACCTGGAAAGGCCAATCAGCGCTCCAAAGAAGTCTCGCTTCCCAGCGGGCAAAAGGGCCATGCGGAAAAAAGTGTCCAAACCAGAAATGCAGGACCGGCCATGGAGAAATGGGAGCCTTGCTACGCTGATGGGTGGGATGTAAATTGCCAACAGCCACTCTGGAGAAGTGTACGGTGTGTTCTGAAACATCTAAAAAACACAGCGTGGAGAGCAAAGGGCACTTCCACTCATGGGCGTATAAATTGGGAAAACTAAAAATCAGCAAGACACAGGCACCCCAAAGTTTAGGGCTGCTCTGTTGACAAGAACCCCCACTTCATTACACCTTAAATATCCTAGGAAAGCGAAAAATGGATAAAGAAGTTGTGGTCCTCATGTACAATGGAATATCACTCAGCCATGAAATCCACGTCATAAGGCTAGTAGCAGCACGATGAGTGGATTTAAGTACGACGATTCTAAGTGAAATAAGTCACACAGAAAAAGACACTTATCATAAGATATCACTTAGAGAGGGAATGTAAAAACCGCTACACTTGAACTGAATTACAAAACAGAACAGAGTCACACGTTTAGAAAACACACTATGGCTGATGAACGGGAAAGGTGAGGTGGGGTGATGCATAAAACAAGGGTTTCAAATTAGCTCCGATACCGTTCCATAAACCCAATATGTAAGAGACAAGACCTATTCCTTTTTCAGTGAACTGGACTCAACACCCCCTATTCACCGCACAAGAATATATCTGACTAGGAAGAATCTTCAAACCTATGTATTGATATCTCTCTGTAAGTGAGTCAAGGGGGTGTAAAGCGGCATAAACACAGCCGTGAAAAGCAGCTAAACCCCATTATAAAAATAAATTACTTTTCAAAACCCGTGAAACAAAGGCAGTGAAAGAGAGAGAAATTCTTACAAAATTCGTTCAGGGGCTGTGATGCAACCTGGATTGACCATATCTAGACCCACAGCTGATTGAGACATAAGGGTGGACACTCTTGGGGCTGAGAGGTTTGGTGAGGTTGGGTGAGCCAACGCAGACCCTTTCAAGTAATACTGCATGGTACCCATCCCATGGGTCCCAAATCTCCAGGTTCAAGGGCATCTTCCTACGTCGAAAACAGGCATGAGAAACCCAGAAGATGGTACACCGTGTGATCGGGAAAGGTTTCTAAAACGCACCTCATTTCTCATCTCCTTTGCTCGGGTTCGCCATTCCAGCCGATTTACTAGCCATCTCCCTCCTTGGAGAATCAGCACCTTTAACCTCCTGTTCCGTACAGGTTGCAATTTGTCCTGAGGATGAACGGGAAGAGGGGGAACCAATGAGAGACTAGCTCTAGGTGTTGGGACAGGCACAGGTCACTCTATTTTCCCATCAGGAAGAAGAATTAAGCACAAGCTCAGCCTGCCCCCCAGAACCAGAAGAGGGCCTGAAGCAATCCTGCGCTTTTGCGGCCAGCTCCCAAAAAAGCGAGTTGAAAAATGGAGCTCAGGGACACTGCAATTCACAAACCTGCAGAGTTTTAAATGATACCTCTCGTCCACAAATATATTAAGGGAAGGCAACGAAGAGGCTTTGAAAGCAAGGCAGAATTGCAGGAAACAGATTTCAGGAGGTAGATTCGAATCGCCTTGAAAGCACATGAAAAGCGGCAAAACGTGGACAATGATGCCCTTGGCCAAAAAGGGCGTATGCGTTTTTTCCTGAATATATTCAGGAAAAAACGCATACGCCCTTTTTGGCCAACCAAGCAACCTGGAAAGGCCAATCAGCGCTCCAAAGAAGTCTCGCTTCCCAGCGGGCAAAAGGGCCATGCGGAAAAAAGTGTCCAAACCAGAAATGCAGGACCGGCCATGGAGAAATGGGAGCCTTGCTACGCTGATGGGTGGGATGTAAATTGCCAACAGCCACTCTGGAGAAGTGTACGGTGTGTTCTGAAACATCTAAAAAACACAGCTTGGAGAGCATAGGGCACTTCCACTCATGGGCGTATAAATTGGGAAAACTAAAAATCAGCAAGACACAGGCACCCCAAAGTTTAGGGCTGCTCTGTTGACAAGAACCCCCACTTCATTACACCTTAAATATCCTAGGAAAGCGAAAAATGGATAAAGAAGTTGTGGTCCTCATGTACAATGGAATATCACTCAGCCATGAAATCCACGTCATAAGGCTAGTAGCAGCACGATGAGTGGATTTAGGTACGACGATTCTAAGTGAAATAAGGCACACAGAAAAAGACACTTATCATAAGATATCACTTAGAGAGGGAATGTAAAAACCGCCTACACTTGAACTGAATTACAAAACAGAACAGAGTCACACGTTTAGAAAACACACTATGGCTGCTGAACGGGAAAGGTGAGGTGGGGTGATGCATAAAACAAGGGTTTCAAATTAGCTCCGATACCGTTCCATAAACCCAATATGTAAGAGACAAGACCTATTCCTTTTTCAGTGAACTGGACTCAACACCCCCTATTCACCGCACAAGAATATATCTGACTAGGAAGAATCTTCAAACCTATGTATTGATATCTCTCTGTAAGTGAGTCAAGGGGGTGTAAAGCGGCATAAACACAGCCGTGAAAAGCAGCTAAACCCCATTATAAAAATAAATTACTTTTCAAAACCCGTGAAACAAAGGCAGTGAAAGAGAGAGAAATTCTTACAAAATTCGTTCAGGGGCTGTGATGCAACCTGGATTGACCATATCTAGACCCACAGCTGATTGAGACATAAGGGTGGACACTCTTGGGGCTGAGAGGTTCGGTGAGGTTGGGTGAGCCAACGCAGACCCTTTCAAGTAATACTGCATGGTACCCATCCCATGGGTCCCAAATCTCCAGGTTCAAGGGCATCTTCCTACGTCGAAAACAGGCATGAGAAACCCAGAAGATGGTACACCGTGTGATCGGGAAAGGTTTCTAAAACGCACCTCATTTCTCATCTCCTTTGCTCGGGTTCGCCATTCCAGCCGATTTACTAGCCATCTCCCTCCTTGGAGAATCAGCACCTTTAACCTCCTGTTCCGTACAGGTTGCAATTTGTCCTGAGGATGAACGGGAAGAGGGGGAACCAATGAGAGACTAGCTCTAGGTGTTGGGACAGGCACAGGTCACTCTATTTTCCCATCAGGAAGAAGAATTAAGCACAAGCTCAGCCTGCCCCCCAGAACCAGAAGAGGGCCTGAAGCAATCCTGCGCTTTTGCGGCCAGCTCCCAAAAAAGCGAGTTGAAAAATTGAGCTCAGGGGCACTGCAATTCACAAACCTGCAGAGTTTTAAATGATACCTCTCGTCCACAAATATATTAAGGGAAGGCAACGAAGAGGCTTTGAAAGCAAGGCAGAATTGCAGGAAACAGATTTCAGGAGGTAGATTCGAATCGCCTTGAAAGCACATGAAAAGCGGCAAAACGTGGACAATGATGCCCTTGGCCAAAAAGGGCGTATGCGTTTTTTCCTGAATATATTCAGGAAAAAACGCATACGCCCTTTTTGGCCAACCAAGCAACCTGGAAAGGCCAATCAGCGCTCCAAAGAAGTCTCGCTTCCCAGCAGGCAAAAGGGCCATGCAGAAAAAAGTGTCCAAACCAGAAATGCAGGACCGGCCATGGAGAAATGGGAGCCTTGCTACGCTGATGGGTGGGATGTAAATTGCCAACAGCCACTCTGGAGAAGTGTACGGTGTGTTCTGAAACATCTAAAAAACACAGCTTGGAGAGCATAGGGCACTTCCACTCATGGGCGTATAAATTGGGAAAACTAAAAATCAGCAAGACACAGGCACCCCAAAGTTTAGGGCTGCTCTGTTGACAAGAACCCCCACTTCATTACACCTTAAATATCCTAGGAAAGAGAAAAATGGATAAAGAAGTTGGGGTCCTCATGTACAATGGAATATCACTCAGCCATGAAATCCACGTCATAAGGCTAGTAGCAGCACGATGAGTGGATTTAGGTACGACGATTCTAAGTGAAATAAGTCACACAGAAAAAGACACTTATCATAAGATATCACTTAGAGAGGGAATGTAAAAACCGCTACACTTGAACTGAATTACAAAACAGAACAGAGTCACACGTTCAGAAAACACACTATGGCTGCTGAACGGGAAAGGTGAGGTGGGGTGATGCATAAAACAAGGGTTTCAAATTAGCTCCGATACCGTTCCATAAACCCAATATGTAAGAGACAAGACCTATTCCTTTTTCAGTGAACTGGACTCAACACCCCCTATTCACCGCACAAGAATATATCTGACTAGTAAGAATCTTCAAACCTATGTATTGATATCTCTCCGTAAGTGAGTCAAGGGGGTGTAAAGCGGCATAAACACAGCCGTGAAAAGCAGCTAAACCCCATTATAAAAATAAATTACTTTTCAAAACCCGTGAAACAAAGGCAGTGAAAGAGAGAGAAATTCTTACAAAATTCGTTCAGGGGCTGTGATGCAACCTGGATTGACCATATCTAGACCCACAGCTGATTGAGACATAAGGGTGGACACTCTTGGGGCTGAGAGGTTCGGTGAGGTTGGGTGAGCCAACGCAGACCCTTTCAAGTAATACTGCATGGTACCCATCCCATGGGTCCCAAATCTCCAGGTTCAAGGGCATCTTCCTACGTCGAAAACAGGCATGAGAAACCCAGAAGATGGTACACCGTGTGATCGGGAAAGGTTTCTAAAACGCACCTCATTTCTCATCTCCTTTGCTCGGGTTCGCCATTCCAGCCGATTTACTAGCCATCTCCCTCCTTGGAGAATCAGCACCTTTAACCTCCTGTTCCGTACAGGTTGCAATTTGTCCTGAGGATGAAGGGGAAGAGGGGGAACCAATGAGAGACTAGCTCTAGGTGTTGGGACAGGCACAGGTCACTCTATATTCCCATCAGGAAGAAGAATTAAGCACAAGCTCAGCCTGCCCCCCAGAACCAGAAGAGGGCCTGAAGCAATCCTGCGCTTTTGCGGCCAGCTCCCAAAAAAGCGAGTTGAAAAATGGAGCTCAGGGGCACTGCAATTCACAAACCTGCAGAGTTTTAAATGATACCTCTCGTCCACAAATATATTAAGGGAAGGCAACGAAGAGGCTTTGAAAGCAAGGCAGAATTGCAGGAAACAGATTTCAGGAGGTAGATTCGAATCGCCTTGAAAGCACATGAAAAGCGGCAAAACGTGGACAATGATGCCCTTGGCCAAAAAGGGCGTATGCGTTTTTTCCTGAATATATTCAGGAAAAAACGCATACGCCCTTTTTGGCCAACCAAGCAACCTGGAAAGGCCAATCAGCGCTCCAAAGAAGTCTCGCTTCCCAGCGGGCAAAAGGGCCATGCGGAAAAAAGTGTCCAAACCAGAAATGAAGGACCGGCCATGGAGAAATGGGAGCCTTGCTACGCTGATGGGTGGGATGTAAATTGCCAACAGCCACTCTGGAGAAGTGTACGGTGTGTTCTGAAACATCTAAAAAACACAGCTTGGAGAGCATAGGGCACTTCCACTCATGGGCGTATAAATTGGGAAAACTAAAAATCAGCAAGACACAGGCACCCCAAAGTTTAGGGCTGCTCTGTTGACAAGAACCCCCACTTCATTACACCTTAAATATCCTAGGAAAGAGAAAAATGGATAAAGAAGTGGTGGTCCTCATGTACAATGGAATATCACTCAGCCATGAAATCCACGTCATAAGGCTAGTAGCAGCACGATGAGTGGATTTAGGTACGACGATTCTAAGTGAAATAAGTCACACAGAAAAAGACACTTATCATAAGATATCACTTAGAGAGGGAATGTAAAAACCGCTACACTTGAACTGAATTACAAAACAGAACAGAGTCACACGTTCAGAAAACACACTATGGCTGCTGAACGGGAAAGGTGAGGTGGGGTGATGCATAAAACAAGGTTTTCAAATTAGCTCCGATACCGTTCCATAAACCCAATATGTAAGAGACAAGACCTATTCCTTTTTCAGTGAACTGGACTCAACACCCCCTATTCACCGCACAAGAATATATCTGACTAGTAAGAATCTTCAAACCTATGTATTGATATCTCTCTGTAAGTGAGTCAAGGGGGTGTAAAGCGGCATAAACACAGCCGTGAAAAGCAGCTAAACCCCATTATAAAACTAAATTACTTTTCAAAACCGGTGAAACAAAGGCAGTGAAAGAGAGAGAAATTCTTACAAAATTCGTTCAGGGGCTGTGATGCAAACTGGATTGACCATATCTAGACCCACAGCTGATTGAGACATAAGGGTGGACACTCTTGGGGCTGAGAGGTTCGGTGAGGTTGGGTGAGCCAACGCAGACCCTTTCAAGTAATACTGCATGGTACCCATCCCATGGGTCCCAAATCTCCAGGTTCAAGGGCATCTTCCTACGTCGAAAACAGGCATGAGAAACCCAGAAGATGGTACACCGTGTGATCGGGAAAGGTTTCTAAAACGCACCTCATTTCTCATCTCCTTTGCTCGGGTTCGCCATTCCAGCCGATTTACTAGCCATCTCCCTCCTTGGAGAATCAGCACCTTTAACCTCCTGTTCCGTACAGGTTGCAATTTGTCCTGAGGATGAACGGGAAGAGGGGGAACCAATGAGAGACTAGCTCTAGGGGTTGGGACAGGCACAGGTCACTCTATTTTCCCATCAGGAAGAAGAATTAAGCACAAGCTCAGCCTGCCCCCCAGAACCAGAAGAGGGCCTGAAGCAATCCTGCGCTTTTGCGTCCAGCTCCCAAAAAAGCGAGTTGAAAAATGGAGCTCAGGGGCACTGCAATTCACAAACCTGCAGAGTTTTAAATGATACCTCTCGTCCACAAATATATTAAGGGAAGGCAACGAAGAGGCTTTGAAAGCAAGGCAGAATTGCAGGAAACAGATTTCAGGAGGTAGATTCGAATCGCCTTGAAAGCACATGAAAAGCGGCAAAACGTGGACAATGATGCCCTTGGCCAAAAAGGGCGTATGCGTTTTTTCCTGAATATATTCAGGAAAAAACGCATACGCCCTTTTTGGCCAACCAAGCAACCTGGAAAGGCCAATCAGCGCTCCAAAGAAGTCTCGCTTCCCAGCGGGCAAAAGGGCCATGCGGAAAAAAGTGTCCAAACCAGAAATGCAGGACCGGCCATGGAGAAATGGGAGCCTTGCTACGCTGATGGGTGGGATGTAAATTGCCAAAAGCCACTCTGGAGAAGTGTACGGTGTGTTGTGAAACATCTAAAAAACACAGCTTGGAGAGCATAGGGCACTTCCACTCATGGGCGTATAAATTGGGAAAACTAAAAATCAGCAAGACACAGGCACCCCAAAGTTTAGGGCTGCTCTGTTGACAAGAACCCCCACTTCATTACACCTTAAATATCTTAGGAAAGAGAAAAATGGATAAAGAAGTTGTGGTCCTCATGTACAATGGAATATCACTCAGCCATGAAATCCACGTCATAAGGCTAGTAGCAGCACGATGAGTGGATTTAGGTACGACGATTCTAAGTGAAATAAGTCACACAGAAAAAGACACTTATCATAAGATATCACTTAGAGAGGGAATGTAAAAACCGCTACACTTGAACTGAATTACAAAACAGAACAGAGTCACACGTTCAGAAAACACACTATGGCTGCTGAACGGGAAAGGTGAGGTGGGGTGATGCATAAAACAAGGGTTTCAAATTAGCTCCGATACCGTTCCATAAACCCAATATGTAAGAGACAAGACCTATTCCTTTTTCAGTGAACTGGACTCAACACCCCCTATTCACCGCACAAGAATATATCTGTCTAGTAAGAATCTGCAAACCTATGTATTGATATCTCTCTGTAAGTGAGTCAAGGGGGTGTAAAGCGGCATAAACACAGCCGTGAAAAGCAGCTAAACCCCATTATAAAAATAAATTACTTTTCAAAACCCGTGAAACAAAGGCAGTGAAAGAGAGAGAAATTCTTACAAAATTCGTTCAGGGGCTGTGATGCAACCTGGATTGACCATATCTAGACCCACAGCTGATTGAGACATAAGGGTGGACACTCTTGGGGCTGAGAGGTTCGGTGAGGTTGGGTGAGCCAACGCAGACCCTTTCAAGTAATACTGCATGGTACCCATCCCATGGGTCCCAAATCTCCAGGTTCAAGGGCATCTTCCTACGTCGAAAACAGGCATGAGAAACCCAGAAGATGGTACACCGTGTGATCGGGAAAGGTTTCTAAAACGCACCTCATTTCTCATCTCCTTTGCTCGGGTTCGCCATTCCAGCCGATTTACTAGCCATCTCCCTCCTTGGAGAATCAGCACCTTTAACCTCCTGTTCCGTACAGGTTGCAATTTGTCCTGAGGATGAACGGGAAGAGGGGGAACCAATGAGAGACTAGCTCTAGGGGTTGGGACAGGCACAGGTCACTCTATTTTCCCATCAGGAAGAAGAATTAAGCACAAGCTCAGCCTGCCCCCCAGAACCAGAAGAGGGCCTGAAGCAATCCTGCGCTTTTGCGGCCAGCTCCCAAAAAAGCGAGTTGAAAAATGGAGCTCAGGGGCACTGCAATTCACAAACCTGCAGAGTTTTAAATGATACCTCTCGTCCACAAATATATTAAGGGAAGGCAACGAAGAGGCTTTGAAAGCAAGGCAGAATTGCAGGAAACACATTTCAGGAGGTAGATTCGAATCGCCTTGAAAGCACATGAAAAGCGGCAAAACGTGGACAATGATGCCCTTGGCCAAAAAGGGCGTATGCGTTTTTTCCTGAATATATTCAGGAAAAAACGCATACGCCCTTTTTGGCCAACCAAGCAACCTGGAAATGCCAATCAGCGCTCCAAAGAAGTCTCGCTTCCCAGCGGGCAAAAGGGCCATGCGGAAAAAAGTGTCCAAACCAGAAATGAAGGACCGGCCATGGAGAAATGGGAGCCTTGCTACGCTGATGGGTGGGATGTAAATTGCCAACAGCCACTCTGGAGAAGTGTACGGTGTGTTCTGAAACATCTAAAAAACACAGCTTGGAGAGCATAGGGCACTTCCACTCATGGGCGTATAAATTGGGAAAACTAAAAATCAGCAAGACACAGGCACCCCAAAGTTTAGGGCTGCTCTGTTGACAAGAACCCCCACTTCATTATTAAATATCCTAGGAAAGAGAAAAATGGATAAAGAAGTTGTGGTCCTCATGTACAATGGAATATCACTCAGCCATGAAATCAACGTCATAAGGCTAGTAGCAGCACGATGAGTGGATTTAGGTACGACGATTCTAAGTGAAATAAGTCACACAGAAAAAGACACTTATCATAAGATATCACTTCTAGAGGGAATGTAAAAACCGCTACACTTGAACTGAATTGCAAAACAGAACAGAGTCCCACGTTTAGGAAACACACTATGGCTGCTGAACGGGAAAGGTGAGGTGGGGTGATGCATAAAACAAGGGTTTCAAATTAGCTCAGATACCGTTCCATAAACCCAATATGTAAGAGACAAGACCTATTCCTTTTTCAGTGAACTGGACTCAACACCCCCTATTCACCGCACAAGAATATATCTGACTAGTAAGAATCTTCAAACCTATGTATTGATATCTCTCTGTAAGTGAGTCAAGGGGGTGTAAAGCGGCATAAACACAGCCGTGAAAAGCAGCTAAACCCCATTATAAAAATAAATTACTTTTCAAAACCCGTGAAACAAAGACAGTGAAAGAGAGAGAAATTCTTACAAAATTCGTTCAGGGGCTGTGATGCAACCTGGATTGACCATATCTAGACCCACAGCTGATTGAGACATAAGGGTGGACACTCTTGGGGCTGAGAGGTTCGGTGAGGTTGGGTGAGCCAACGCAGACCCTTTCAAGCAATACTGCATGGTACCCATCCCATGGGTCCCAAATCTCCAGGTTCAAGGGCATCTTCCTACGTCGAAAACAGGCATGAGAAACCCAGAAGATGGTACACCGTGTGATCGGGAAAGGTTTCTAAAACGCACCTCATTTCTCATCTCCTTTGCTCGGGTTCGCCATTCCAGCCGATTTACTAGCCATCTCCCTCCTTGGAGAATCAGCACCTTTAACCTCCTGTTCCGTACAGGTTGCAATTTGTCCTGAGGATGAACGGGAAGAGGGGGAACCAATGAGAGACTAGCTCTAGGTGTTGGGACAGGCACAGGTCACTCTATTTTCCCATCAGGAAGAAGAATTAAGCACAAGCTCAGCCTGCCCCCCAGAACCAGAAGAGGGCCTGAAGCAATCCTGCGCTTTTGCGGCCAGCTCCCAAAAAAGCGAGTTGAAAAATGGAGCTCAGGGGCACTGCAATTCACAAACCTGCAGAGTTTTAAATGATACCTCTCGTCCACAAATATATTAAGGGAAGGCAACGAAGAGGCTTTGAAAGCAAGGCAGAATTGCAGGAAACAGATTTCAGGAGGTAGATTCGAATCGCCTTGAAAGCACATGAAAAGCGGCAAAACGTGGACAATGATGCCCTTGGCCAAAAAGGGCGTATGCGTTTTTTCCTGAATATATTCAGGAAAAACCGCATACGCCCTTTTTGGCCAACCAAGCAACCTGGAAAGGCCAATCAGCGCTCCAAAGAAGTCTCGCTTCCCAGCGGGCAAAAGGGCCATGCGGAAAAAAGTGTCCAAACCAGAAATGCAGGACCGGCCATGGAGAAATGGGAGCCTTGCTATGCTGATGGGTGGGATGTAAATTGCCAACAGCCACTCTGGAGAAGTGTACGGTGTGTTCTGAAACATCTAAAAAACACAGCTTGGAGAGCATAGGGCACTTCCACTCATGGGCGTATAAATTGGGAAAACTAAAAATCAGCAAGACACAGGCACCCCAAAGTTTAGGGCTGCTCTGTGGACAAGAACCCCCACTTCATTACACCTTAAATATCCTAGGAAAGAGAAAAATGGATAAAGAAGTTGTGGTCCTCATGTACAATGGAATATCACTCAGCCATGAAATCAACGTCATAAGGCTAGTAGCAGCACGATGAGTGGATTTAGGTACGACGATTCTAAGTGAAATAAGTCACACAGAAAAAGACACTTATCATAAGATATCACTTCTAGAGGGAATGTAAAAACCGCTACACTTGAACTGAATTGCAAAACAGAACAGAGTCCCACGTTTAGGAAACACACTATGGCTGCTGAACGGGAAAGGTGAGGTGGGGTGATGCATAAAACAAGGGTTTCAAATTAGCTCAGATACCGTTCCATAAACCCAATATGTAAGAGACAAGACCTATTCCTTTTTCAGTGAACTGGACTCAACACCCCCTATTCACCGCACAAGAATATATCTGACTAGTAAGAATCTTCAAACCTATGTATTGATATCTCTCTGTAAGTGAGTCAAGGGGGTGTAAAGCGGCATAAACACAGCCGTGAAAAGCAGCTAAACCCCATTATAAAAATAAATTACTTTTCAAAACCCGTGAAACAAAGACAGTGAAAGAGAGAGAAATTCTTACAAAATTCGTTCAGGGGCTGTGATGCAACCTGGATTGACCATATCTAGACCCACAGCTGATTGAGACATAAGGGTGGACACTCTTGGGGCTGAGAGGTTCGGTGAGGTTGGGTGAGCCAACGCAGACCCTTTCAAGCAATACTGCATGGTACCCATCCCATGGGTCCCAAATCTCCAGGTTCAAGGGAATCTTCCTACGTCGAAAACAGGCATGAGAAACCCAGAAGATGGTACACCGTGTGATCGGGAAAGGTTTCTAAAACGCACCTCATTTCTCATCTCCTTTGCTCGGGTTCGCCATTCCAGCCGATTTACTAGCCATCTCCCTCCTTGGAGAATCAGCACCTTTAACCTCCTGTTCCGTACAGGTTGCAATTTGTCCTGAGGATGAACGGGAAGAGGGGGAACCAATGAGAGACTAGCTCTAGGTGTTGGGACAGGCACAGGTCACTCTATTTTCCCATCAGGAAGAAGAATTAAGCACAAGCTCAGCCTGCCCCCCAGAACCAGAAGAGGGCCTGAAGCAATCCTGCGCTTTTGCGGCCAGCTCCCAAAAAAGCGAGTTGAAAAATGGAGCTCAGGGGCACTGCAATTCACAAACCTGCAGAGTTTTAAATGATACCTCTCGTCCACAAATATATTAAGGGAAGGCAACGAAGAGGCTTTGAAAGCAAGGCAGAATTGCAGGAAACAGATTTCAGGAGGTAGATTCGAATCGCCTTGAAAGCACATGAAAAGCGGCAAAACGTGGACAATGATGCCCTTGGCCAAAAAGGGCGTATGCGTTTTTTCCTGAATATATTCAGGAAAAAACGCATACGCCCTTTTTGGCCAACCAAGCAACCTGGAAAGGCCAATCAGCGCTCCAAAGAAGTCTCGCTTCCCAGCGGGCAAAAGGGCCATGCGGAAAAAAGTGTCCAAACCAGAAATGCAGGACCGGCCATGGAGAAATGGGAGCCTTGCTATGCTGATGGGTGGGATGTAAATTGCCAACAGCCACTCTGGAGAAGTGTACGGTGTGTTCTGAAACATCTAAAAAACACAGCTTGGAGAGCATAGGGCACTTCCACTCATGGGCGTATAAATTGGGAAAACTAAAAATCAGCAAGACACAGGCACCCCAAAGTTTAGGGCTGCTCTGTGGACAAGAACCCCCACTTCATTACACCTTAAATATCCTAGGAAAGAGAAAAATGGATAAAGAAGTTGTGGTCCTCATGTACAATGGAATATCACTCAGCCATGAAATCAACGTCATAAGGCTAGTAGCAGCACGATGAGTGGATTTAGGTACGACGATTCTAAGTGAAATAAGTCACACAGAAAAAGACACTTATCATAAGATATCACTTCTAGAGGGAATGTAAAAACCGCTACACTTGAACTGAATTGCAAAACAGAACAGAGTCCCACGTTTAGGAAACACACTATGGCTGCTGAACGGGAAAGGTGAGGTGGGGTGATGCATAAAACAAGGGTTTCAAATTAGCTCAGATACCGTTCCATAAACCCAATATGTAAGAGACAAGACCTATTCCTTTTTCAGTGAACTGGACTCAACACCCCCTATTCACCGCACAAGAATATATCTGACTAGTAAGAATCTTCAAACCTATGTATTGATATCTCTCTGTAAGTGAGTCAAGGGGGTGTAAAGCGGCATAAACACAGCCGTGAAAAGCAGCTAAACCCCATTATAAAAATAAATTACTTTTCAAAACCCGTGAAACAAAGACAGTGAAAGAGAGAGAAATTCTTACAAAATTCGTTCAGGGGCTGTGATGCAACCTGGATTGACCATATCTAGACCCACAGCTGATTGAGACATAAGGGTGGACACTCTTGGGGCTGAGAGGTTCGGTGAGGTTGGGTGAGCCAACGCAGACCCTTTCAAGTAATACTGCATGGTACCCATCCCATGGGACCCAAATCTCCAGGTTCAAGGGCATCTTCCTACGTCGAAAACAGGCATGAGAAACCCAGAAGATGGTACACCGTGTGATCGGGAAAGGTTTCTAAAACGCACCTCATTTCTCATCTCCTTTGCTCGGGTTCGCCATTCCAGCCGATTTACTAGCCATCTCCCTCCTTGGAGAATCAGCACCTTTAACCTCCTGTTCCGTACAGGTTGCAATTTGTCCTGAGGATGAACGGGAAGAGGGGGAACCAATGAGAGACTAGCTCTAGGTGTTGGGACAGGCACAGGTCACTCTATTTTCCCATCAGGAAGAAGAATTAAGCACAAGCTCAGCCTGCCCCCCAGAACCAGAAGAGGGCCTGAAGCAATCCTGCGCTTTTGCGGCCAGCTCCCAAAAAAGCGAGTTGAAAAATGGAGCTCAGGGGCACTGCAATTCACAAACCTGCAGAGTTTTAAATGATACCTCTCGTCCACAAATATATTAAGGGAAGGCAACGAAGAGGCTTTGAAAGCAAGGCAGAATTGCAGGAAACAGATTTCAGGAGGTAGATTCGAATCGCCTTGAAAGCACATGAAAAGCAGCAAAACGTGGACAATGATGCCCTTGGCCAAAAAGGGCGTATGCGTTTTTTCCTGAATATATTCAGGAAAAAACGCATACGCCCTTTTTGGCCAACCAAGCAACCTGGAAAGGCCAATCAGCGCTCCAAAGAAGTCTCGCTTCCCAGCGGGCAAAAGGGCCATGCGGAAAAAAGTGTCCAAACCAGAAATGCAGGACCGGCCATGGAGAAATGGGAGCCTTGCTATGCTGATGGGTGGGATGTAAATTGCCAACAGCCACTCTGGAGAAGTGTACGGTGTGTTCTGAAACATCTAAAAAACACAGCTTGGAGAGCATAGGGCACTTCCACTCATGGGCGTATAAATTGGGAAAACTAAAAATCAGCAAGACACAGGCACCCCAAAGTTTAGGGCTGCTCTGTGGACAAGAACCCCCACTTCATTACACCTTAAATATCCTAGGAAAGAGAAAAATGGATAAAGAAGTTGTGGTCCTCATGTACAATGGAATATCACTCAGCCATGAAATCAACGTCATAAGGCTAGTAGCAGCACGATGAGTGGATTTAGGTACGACGATTCTAAGTGAAATAAGTCACACAGAAAAAGACACTTATCATAAGATATCACTTCTAGAGGGAATGTAAAAACCGCTACACTTGAACTGAATTGCAAAACAGAACAGAGTTCCACGTTTAGGAAACACACTATGGCTGCTGAACGGGAAAGGTGAGGTGGGGTGATGCATAAAACAAGGGTTTCAAATTAGCTCAGATACCGTTCCATAAACCCAATATGTAAGAGACAAGACCTATTCCTTTTTCAGTGAACTGGACTCAACACCCCCTATTCACCGCACAAGAATATATCTGACTAGTAAGAATCTTCAAACCTATGTATTGATATCTCTCTGTAAGTGAGTCAAGGGGGTGTAAAGCGGCATAAACACAGCCGTGAAAAGCAGCTAAACCCCATTATAAAAATAAATTACTTTTCAAAACCCGTGAAACAAAGGCAGTGAAAGAGAGAGAAATTCTTACAAAATTCGTTCAGGGGCTGTGATGCAACTGGATTGACCATATCTAGACCCACAGCTGATTGAGACATAAGGGTGGACACTCTTGGGGCTGAGAGGTTCGGTGAGGTTGGGTGAGCCAACGCAGACCCTTTCAAGCAATACTGCATGGTACCCATCCCATGGGTCCCAAATCTCCAGGTTCAAGGGCATCTTCCTACGTCGAAAACAGGCATGAGAAACCCAGAAGATGGTACACCGTGTGATCGGGAAAGGTTTCTAAAACGCACCTCATTTCTCATCTCCTTTGCTCGGGTTCGCCATTCCAGCCGATTTACTAGCCATCTCCCTCCTTGGAGAATCAGCACCTTTAACCTCCTGTTCCGTACAGGTTGCAATTTGTCCTGAGGATGAACGGGAAGAGGGGGAACCAATGAGAGACTAGCTCTAGGTGTTGGGACAGGCACAGGTCACTCTATTTTCCCATCAGGAAGAAGAATTAAGCACAAGCTCAGCCTGCCCCCCAGAACCAGAAGAGGGCCTGAAGCAATCCTGCGCTTTTGCGGCCAGCTCCCAAAAAAGCGAGTTGAAAAATGGAGCTCAGGGGCACTGCAATTCACAAACCTGCAGAGTTTTAAATGATACCTCTCGTCCACAAATATATTAAGGGAAGGCAACGAAGAGGCTTTGAAAGCAAGGCAGAATTGCAGGAAACAGATTTCAGGAGGTAGATTCGAATCGCCTTGAAAGCACATGAAAAGCGGCAAAACGTGGACAATGATGCCCTTGGCCAAAAAGGGCGTATGCGTTTTTTCCTGAATATATTCAGGAAAAAACGCATACGCCCTTTTTGGCCAACCAAGCAACCTGGAAAGGCCAATCAGCGCTCCAAAGAAGTCTCGCTTCCCAGCGGGCAAAAGGGCCATGCGGAAAAAAGTGTCCAAACCAGAAATGCAGGACCGGCCATGGAGAAATGGGAGCCTTGCTACGCTGATGGGTGGGATGTAAATTGCCAACAGCCACTCCGGAGAAGTGTACGGTGTGTTCTGAAACATCTAAAAAACACAGCTTGGAGAGCATAGGGCACTTCCACTCATGGGCGTATAAATTGGGAAAAATTAAATATCAGCAAGACACAGGCACCCCAAAGTTTAGGGCTGCTCTGTGGACAAGAACCTCCACTTCATTACACCTTAAATATCCTAGGAAAGAGAAAAATGGATAAAGAAGTTGTGGTCCTCAAGTACAATGGAATATCACTCAGCCATGAAATCAACGTCATAAGGCTAGTAGCAGCACGATGAGTGGATTTAGGTACGACGATTCTAAGTGAAATAAGTCACACAGAAAAAGACACTTATCATAAGATATCACTTCTAGAGGGAATGTAAAACCCGCTACACTTGAACTGAATTGCAAAACAGAACAGAGTCCCACATTTAGGAAACACACTATGGCTGCTGAACGGGAAAGGTGAGGTGGGGTGATGCATAAAACAAGGGTTTCAAATTAGCTCAGATACCGTTCCATAAACCCAATATGTAAGAGACAAGACCTATTCCTTTTTCAGTGAACTGGACTCAACACCCCCTATTCACCGCACAAGAATATATCTGACTAGTAAGAATCTTCAAACCTATGTATTGATATCTCTCTGTAAGTGAGTCAAGGGGGTGTAAAGCGGCATAAACACAGCCGTGAAAAGCAGCTAAACCCCATTATAAAAATAAATTACTTTTCAAAACCCGTGAAACAAAGACAGTGAAAGAGAGAGAAATTCTTACAAAATTCGTTCAGGGGCTGTGATGCAACCTGGATTGACCATATCTAGACCCACAGCTGATTGAGACATAAGGGTGGACACTCTTGGGGCTGAGAGGTTCGGTGAGGTTGGGTGAGCCAACGCAGACCCTTTCAAGTAATACTGCATGGTACCCATCCCATGGGTCCCAAATCTCCAGGTTCAAGGGCATCTTCCTACGTCGAAAACAGGCATGAGAAACCCAGAAGATGGTACACCGTGTGATCGGGAAAGGTTTCTAAAACGCACCTCATTTCTCATCTCCTTTGCTCGGGTTCGCCATTCCAGCCGATTTACTAGCCATCTCCCTCCTTGGAGAATCAGCACCTTTAACCTCCTGTTCCGTACAGGTTGCAATTTGTCCTGAGGATGAACGGGAAGAGGGGGAACCAATGAGAGACTAGCTCTAGGTGTTGGGACAGGCACAGGTCACTCTATTTTCCCATCAGGAAGAAGAATTAAGCACAAGCTCAGCGTGCCCCCCAGAACCAGAAGAGGGCCTGAAGCAATCCTGCGCTTTTGCGGCCAGCTCCCAAAAAAGCGAGTTGAAAAATGGAGCTCAGGGGCACTGCAATTCACAAACCTGCAGAGTTTTAAATGATACCTCTCGTCCACAAATATATTAAGGGAAGGCAACGAAGAGGCTTTGAAAGCAAGGCAGAATTGCAGGAAACAGATTTCAGGAGGTAGATTCGAATCGCCTTGAAAGCACATGAAAAGCGGCAAAACGTGGACAATGATGCCCTTGGCCAAAAAGGGCGTATGCGTTTTTTCCTGAATATATTCAGGAAAAAACGCATACGCCCTTTTTGGCCAACCAAGCAACCTGGAAAGGCCAATCAGCGCTCCAAAGAAGTCTCGCTTCCCAGCGGGCAAAAGGGCCATGCGGAAAAAAGTGTCCAAACCAGAAATGCAGGACCGGCCATGGAGAAATGGGAGCCTTGCTACGCTGATGGGTGGGATGTAAATTGCCAACAGCCACTCTGGAGAAGTGTACGGTGTGTTCTGAAACATCTAAAAAACACAGCTTGGAGAGCATAGGGCACTTCCACTCATGGGCGTATAAATTGGGAAAACTAAAAATCAGCAAGACACAGGCACCCCAAAGTTTAGGGCTGCTCTGTGGACAAGAACCCCCACTTCATTACACCTTAAATATCCTAGGAAAGAGAAAAATGGATAAAGAAGTTGTGGTCCTCAAGTACAATGGAATATCACTCAGCCATGAAATCAACGTCATAAGGCTAGTAGCAGCACGATGAGTGGATTTAGGTTCGACGATTCTAAGTGAAATAAGTCACACAGAAAAAGACACTTATCATAAGATATCACTTCTAGAGGGAATGTAAAACCCGCTACACTTGAACTGAATTGCAAAACAGAACAGAGTCCCACATTTAGGAAACACACTATGGCTGCTGAACGGGAAAGGTGAGGTGGGGTGATGCATAAAACAAGGGTTTCAAATTAGCTCAGATACCGTTCCATAAACCCAATATGTAAGAGACAAGACCTATTCCTTTTTCAGTGAACTGGACTCAACACCCCCTATTCACCGCACAAGAATATATCTGACTAGTAAGAATCTTCAAACCTATGTATTGATATCTCTCTGTAAGTGAGTCAAGGGGGTGTAAAGCGGCATAAACACAGCCGTGAAAAGCAGCTAAACCCCATTATAAAAATAAATTACTTTTCAAAACCCGTGAAACAAAGACAGTGAAAGAGAGAGAAATTCTTACAAAATTCGTTCAGGGGCTGTGATGCAACCTGGATTGACCATATCTAGACCCACAGCTGATTGAGACATAAGGGTGGACACTCTTGGGGCTGAGAGGTTCGGTGAGGTTGGGTGAGCCAACGCAGACCCTTTCAAGTAATACTGCATGGTACCCATCCCATGGGTCCCAAATCTCCAGGTTCAAGGGCATCTTCCTACGTCGAAAACAGGCATGAGAAACCCAGAAGATGGTACACCGTGTGATCGGGAAAGGTTTCTAAAACGCACCTCATTTCTCATCTCCTTTGCTCGGGTTCGCCATTCCAGCCGATTTACTAGCCATCTCCCTCCTTGGAGAATCAGCACCTTTAACCTCCTGTTCCGTACAGGTTGCAATTTGTCCTGAGGATGAACGGGAAGAGGGGGAACCAATGAGAGACTAGCTCTAGGTGTTGGGACAGGCACAGGTCACTCTATTTTCCCATCAGGAAGAAGAATTAAGCACAAGCTCAGCCTGCCCCCCAGAACCAGAAGAGGGCCTGAAGCAATCCTGCGCTTTTGCGGCCAGCTCCCAAAAAAGCGAGTTGAAAAATGGAGCTCAGGGGCACTGCAATTCACAAACCTGCAGAGTTTTAAATGATACCTCTCGTCCACAAATATATTAAGGGAAGGCAACGAAGAGGCTTTGAAAGCAAGGCAGAATTGCAGGAAACAGATTTCAGGAGGTAGATTCGACTCGCCTTGAAAGCACATGAAAAGCGGCAAAACGTGGACAATGATGCCCTTGGCCAAAAAGGGCGTATGCGTTTTTTCCTGAATATATTCAGGAAAAAACGCATACGCCCTTTTTGGCCAACCAAGCAACCTGGAAAGGCCAATCAGCGCTCCAAAGAAGTCTCGCTTCCCAGCGGGCAAAAGGGCCATGCGGAAAAAAGTGTCCAAACCAGAAATGCAGGACCGGCCATGGAGAAATGGGAGCCTTGCTACGCTGATGGGTGGGATGTAAATTGCCAACAGCCACTCTGGAGAAGTGTACGGTGTGTTCTGAAACATCTAAAAAACACAGCTTGGAGAGCATAGGGCACTTCCACTCATGGGCGTATAAATTGGGAAAACTAAAAATCAGCAAGACACAGGCACCCCAAAGTTTAGGGCTGCTCTGTGGACAAGAACCCCCACTTCATTACACCTTAAATATCCTAGGAAAGAGAAAAATGGATAAAGAAGTTGTGGTCCTCATGTACAATGGAATATCACTCAGCCATGAAATCAACGTCATAAGGCTAGTAGCAGCACGATGAGTGGATTTAGGTACGACGATTCTAAGTGAAATAAGTCACACAGAAAAAGACACTTATCATAAGATATCACTTCTAGAGGGAATGTAAAAACCGCTACACTTGAACTGAATTGCAAAACAGAACAGAGTCCCACGTTTAGGAAACACACTATGGCTGCTGAACGGGAAAGGTGAGGTGGGGTGATGCATAAAACAAGGGTTTCAAATTAGCTCAGATACCGTTCCATAAACCCAATATGTAAGAGACAAGACCTATTCCTTTTTCAGTGAACTGGACTCAAAACCCCCTATTCACTGCACAAGAATATATCTGACTAGTAAGAATCTTCAAACCTATGTATTGATATCTCTCTGTAAGTGAGTCAAGGGGGTGTAAAGCGGCATAAACACAGCCGTGAAAAGCAGCTAAACCCCATTATAAAAATAAATTACTTTTCAAAACCCGTGAAACAAAGACAGTGAAAGAGAGAGAAATTCTTACAAAATTCGTTCAGGGGCTGTGATGCAACCTTGATTGACCATATCTAGACCCACAGCTGATTGAGACTTAAGGGTGGACACTCTTGGGGCTGAGAGGTTCGGTGAGGTTGGGTGAGCCAACGCAGACCCTTTCAAGTAATACTGCATGGTACCCATCCCATGGGTCCCAAATCTCCAGGTTCAAGGGCATCTTCCTACGTCGAAAACAGGCATGAGAAACCCAGAAGATGGTACACCGTGTGATCGGGAAAGGTTTCTAAAACGCACCTCATTTCTCATCTCCTTTGCTCGGGTTCGCCATTCCAGCCGATTTACTAGCCATCTCCCTCCTTGGAGAATCAGCACCTTTAACCTCCTGTTCCGTACAGGTTGCAATTTGTCCTGAGGATGAACGGGAAGAGGGGGAACCAATGAGAGACTAGCTCTAGGTGTTGGGACAGGCACAGGTCACTCTATTTTCCCATCAGGAAGAAGAATTAAGCACAAGCTCAGCCTGCCCCCCAGAACCAGAAGAGGGCCTGAAGCAATCCTGCGCTTTTGCGGCCAGCTCCCAAAAAAGCGAGTTGAAAAATGGAGCTCAGGGGCACTGCAATTCACAAACCTGCAGAGTTTTAAATGATACCTCTCTTCCACAAATATATTAAGGGAAGGCAACGAAGAGGCTTTGAAAGCAAGGCAGAATTGCAGGAAACAGATTTCAGGAGGTAGATTCGAATCGCCTTGAAAGCACATGAAAAGCGGCAAAACGTGGACAATGATGCCCTTGGCCAAAAAGGGCGTATACGTTTTTTCCTGAATATATTCAGGAAAAAACGCATACGCCCTTTTTGGCCAACCAAGCAACCTGGAAAGGCCAATCAGCGCTCCAAAGAAGTTTCGCTTCCCAGCGGGCAAAAGGGCCATGCGGAAAAAAGTGTCCAAACCAGAAATGCAGGACCGGCCATGGAGAAATGGGAGCCTTGCTACGCTGATGGGTGGGATGTAAATTGCCAACAGCCACTCTGGAGAAGTGTACGGTGTGTTCTGAAACATCTAAAAAACACAGCTTGGAGAGCATAGGGCACTTCCACTCATGGGCGTATAAATTGGGAAAACTAAAAATCAGCAAGACACAGGCACCCCAAAGTTTAGGGCTGCTCTGTGGACAAGAACCCCCACTTCATTACACCTTAAATATCCTAGGAAAGAGAAAAATGGATAAAGAAGTTGTGGTCCTCATGTACAATGGAATATCACTCAGCCATGAAATCAACGTCATAAGGCTAGTAGCAGCACGATGAGTGGATTTAGGTACGACGATTCTAAGTGAAATAAGTCACACAGAAAAAGACACTTATCATAAGATATCACTTCTAGAGGGAATGTAAAACCCGCTACACTTGAACTGAATTGCAAAACAGAACAGAGTCCCACGTTTAGGAAACACACTATGGCTGCTGAACGGGAAAGGTGAGGTGGGGTGATGCATAAAACAAGGGTTTCAAATTAGCTCAGATACCGTTCCATAAACCCAATATGTAAGAGACAAGACCTATTCCTTTTTCAGTGAACTGGACTCAACACCCCCTATTCACCGCACAAGAATATATCTGACTAGTAAGAATCTTCAAACCTATATATTGATATCTCTCTGTAAGTGAGTCAAGGGGGTGTAAAGCGGCATAAACACAGCCGTGAAAAGCAGCTAAACCCCATTATAAAAATAAATTACTTTTCAAAACCCGTGAAACAAAGACAGTGAAAGAGAGAGAAATTCTTACAAAATTCGTTCAGGGGCTGTGATGCAACCTGGATTGACCATATCTAGACCCACAGCTGATTGAGACATAAGGGTGGACACTCTTGGGGCTGAGAGGTTCGGTGAGGTTGGGTGAGCCAACGCAGACCCTTTCAAGTCATACTGCATGGTACCCATCCCATGGGTCCCAAATCTCCAGGTTCAAGGGCATCTTCCTACGTCGAAAACAGGCATGAGAAACCCAGAAGATGGTACACGGTGTGATCGGGAAAGGTTTCTAAAACGCACCTCATTTCTCATCTCCTTTGCTCGGGTTCGCCATTCCAGCCGATTTACTAGCCATCTCCCTCCTTGGAGAATCAGCACCTTTAACCTCCTGTTCCGTACAGGTTGCAATTTGTCCTGAGGATGAACGGGAAGAGGGGGAACCAATGAGAGACTAGCTCTAGGTGTTGGGACAGGCACAGGTCACTCTATTTTCCCATCAGGAAGAAGAATTAAGCACAAGCTCAGCCTGCCCCCCAGAACCAGAAGAGGGCCTGAAGCAATCCTGCGCTTTTGCGGCCAGCTCCCAAAAAAGCGAGTTGAAAAATGGAGCTCAGGGGCACTGCAATTCACAAACGTGCAGAGTTTTAAATGATACCTCTCGTCCACAAATATATTAAGGGAAGGCAACGAAGAGGCTTTGAAAGCAAGGCAGAATTGCAGGAAACAGATTTCAGGAGGTAGATTCGAATCGCCTTGAAAGCACATGAAAAGCGGCAAAACGTGGACAATGATGCCCTTGGCCAAAAAGGGCGTATGCGTTTTTTCCTGAATATATTCAGGAAAAAACGCATACGCCCTTTTTGGCCAACCAAGCAACCTGGAAAGGCCAATCAGCGCTCCAAAGAAGTCTCGCTTCCCATCGGGCAAAAGGGCCATGCGTAAAAAAGTGTCCAAACCAGAAATGCAGGACCGGCCATGGAGAAATGGGAGCCTTGCTACGCTGATGGGTGGGATGTAAATTGCCAACAGCCACTCTGGAGAAGTGTACGGTGTGTTCTGAAACATCTAAAAAACACAGCTTGGAGAGCATAGGGCACTTCCACTCATGGGCGTATAAATTGGGAAAACTAAAAATCAGCAAGACACAGGCACCCCAAAGTTTAGGGCTGCTCTGTGGACAAGAACCCCCACTTCATTACACCTTAAATATCCTAGGAAAGAGAAAAATGGATAAAGAAGTTGTGGTCCTCATGTACAATGGAATATCACTCAGCCATGAAATCAACGTCATAAAGCTAGTAGCAGCACGATGAGTGGATTTAGGTACGACGATTCTAAGTGAAATAAGTCACACAGAAAAAGACACTTATCATAAGATATCACTTCTAGAGGGAATGTAAAACCCGCTACACTTGAACTGAATTGCAAAACAGAACAGAGTCACACATTTAGGAAACACACTATGGCTGCTGAACGGGAAAGGTGAGGTGGGGTGATGCATAAAACAAGGGTTTCAAATTAGCTCAGATACCGTTCCATAAACCCAATATGTAAGAGACAAGACCTATTCCTTTTTCAGTGAACTGGACTCAACACCCCCTATTCACCGCACAAGAATATATCTGACTAGTAAGAATCTTCAAACCTATGTATTGATATCTCTCTGTAAGTGAGTCAAGGGGGTGTAAAGCGGCATAAACACAGCCGTGAAAAGCAGCTAAACCCCATTATAAAATAAATTACTTTTCAAAACCCGTGAAACAAAGACAGTGAAAGAGAGAGAAATTCTTACAAAATTCGTTCAGGGGCTGTGATGCAACCTGGATTGACCATATCTAGACCCACAGCTGATTGAGACATAAGGGTGGACACTCTTGGGGCTGAGAGGTTCGGTGAGGTTGGGTGAGCCAACGCAGACCCTTTCAAGTAATACTGCATGGTACCCATCCCATGGGTCCCAAATCTCCAGGTTCAAGGGCATCTTCCTACGTCGAAAACAGGCATGAGAAACCCAGAAGATGGTACACCGTGTGATCGGGAAAGGTTTCTAAAACGCACCTCATTTCTCATCTCCTTTGCTCGGGTTCGCCATTCCAGCCGATTTACTAGCCATCTCCCTCCTTGGAGAATCAGCACCTTTAACCTCCTGTTCCGTACAGGTTGCAATTTGTCCTGAGGATGAACGGGAAGAGGGGGAACCAATGAGAGACTAGCTCTAGGTGTTGGGACAGGCACAGGTCACTCTATTTTCCCATCAGGAAGAAGAATTAAGCACAAGCTCAGCCTGCCCCCCAGAACCAGAAGAGGGCCTGAAGCAATCCTGCGCTTTTGCGGCCAGCTCCCAAAAAAGCGAGTTGAAAAATGGAGCTCAGGGGCACTGCAATTCACAAACCTGCAGAGTTTTAAATGATACCTCTCGTCCACAAATATATTAAGGGAAGGCAACGAAGAGGCTTTGAAAGCAAGGCAGAATTGCAGGAAACAGATTTCAGGAGGTAGATTCGAATCGCCTTGAAAGCACATGAAAAGCGGCAAAACGTGGACAATGATGCCCTTGGCCAAAAAGGGCGTATGCGTTTTTTCCTGAATATATTCAGGAAAAAACGCATACGCCCTTTTTGGCCAACCAAGCAACCTGGAAAGGCCAATCAGCGCTCCAAAGAAGTCTCGCTTCCCAGCGGGCAAAAGGGCCATGCGGAAAAAAGTGTCCAAACCAGAAATGCAGGACCGGCCATGGAGAAATGGGAGCCTTGCTATGCTGATGGGTGGGATGTAAATTGCCAACAGCCACTCTGGAGAAGTGTACGGTGTGTTCTGAAACATCTAAAAAACACAGCTTGGAGAGCATAGGGCACTTCCACTCATGGGCGTATAAATTGGGAAAACTAAAAATCAGCAAGACACAGGCACCCCAAAGTTTAGGGCTGCTCTGTGGACAAGAACCCCCACTTCATTACACCTTAAATATCCTAGGAAAGAGAAAAATGGATAAAGAAGTTGTGGTCCTCATGTACAATGGAATATCACTCAGCCATGAAATCAACGTCATAAGGCTAGTAGCAGCACGATGAGTGGATTTAGGTACGACGATTCTAAGTGAAATAAGTCACACAGAAAAAGACACTTATCATAAGATATCACTTCTAGAGGGAATGTAAAAACCGCTACACTTGAACTGAATTGCAAAACAGAACAGAGTCCCACGTTTAGGAAACACACTATGGCTGCTGAACGGGCAAGGTGAGGTGGGGTGATGCATAAAACAAGGGTTTCAAATTAGCTCAGATACCGTTCCATAAACCCAATATGTAAGAGACAAGACCTATTCCTTTTTCAGTGAACTGGACTCAACACCCCCTATTCACCGCACAAGAATATATCTGACTAGTAAGAATCTTCAAACCTATGTATTGATATCTCTCTGTAAGTGAGTCAAGGGGGTGTAAAGCGGCATAAACACAGCCGTGAAAAGCAGCTAAACCCCATTATAAAAATAAATTACTTTTCAAAACCCGTGAAACAAAGGCAGTGAAAGAGAGAGAAATTCTTACAAAATTCGTTCAGGGGCTGTGATGCAACCTGGATTGACCATATCTAGACCCACAGATGATTGAGACATAAGGGTGGACACTCTTGGGGCTGAGAGGTTCGGTGAGGTTGGGTGAGCCAACGCAGACCCTTTCAAGTAATACTGCATCTTACCCATCCCATGGGTCCCAAATCTCCAGGTTCAAGGGCATCTTCCTACGTCGAAAACAGGCATGAGAAACCCAGAAGATGGTACACCGTGTGATCGGGAAAGGTTTCTAAAACGCACCTCATTTCTCATCTCCTTTGCTCGGGTTCGCCATTCCAGCCGATTTACTAGCCATCTCCCTCCTTGGAGAATCAGCACCTTTAACCTCCTGTTCCGTACAGGTTGCAATTTGTCCTGAGGATGAACGGGAAGAGGGGGAACCAATGAGAGACTAGCTCTAGGTGTTGGGACAGGCCCAGGTCACTCTATTTTCCCATCAGGAAGAAGAATTAAGCACAAGCTCAGCCTGCCCCCCAGAACCAGAAGAGGGCCTGAAGCAATCCTGCGCTTTTGCGGCCAGCTCCCAAAAAAGCGAGTTGAAAAATGGAGCTCAGGGGCACTGCAATTCACAAACCTGCAGAGTTTTAAATGATACATCTCGTCCACAAATATATTAAGGGAAGGCAACGAAGAGGCTTTGAAAGCAAGGCAGAATTGCAGGAAACAGATTTCAGGAGGTAGATTCGAATCGCCTTGAAAGCACATGAAAAGCGGCAAAACGTGGACAATGATGCCCTTGGCCAAAAAGGGCGTCTGCGTTTTTTCCTGAATATATTCAGGAAAAAACGCAGACGCCCTTTTTGGCCAACCAAGCAACCTGGAAAGGCCAATCAGCGCTCCAAAGAAGTCTCGCTTCCCAGCGGGCAAAAGGGCCATGCGGAAAAAAGTGTCCAAACCAGAAATGCAGGACCGGCCATGGAGAAATGGGAGCCTTGCTACGCTGATGGGTGGGATGTAAATTGCCAACAGCCACTCTGGAGAAGTGTACGGTGTGTTCTGAAACATCTAAAAAACACAGCTTGGAGAGCATAGGGCACTTCCACTCATGGGCGTATAAATTGGGAAAACTAAAAAGCAGCAAGACACAGGCACCCCAAAGTTTAGGGCTGCTCTGTGGACAAGAACCCCCACTTCATTACACCTTAAATATCCTAGGAAAGAGAAAAATGGATAAAGAAGTTGTGGTCCTCATGTACAATGGAATATCACTCAGCCATGAAATCAACGTCATAAGGCTAGTAGCAGCACGATGAGTGGATTTAGGTACGACGATTCTAAGTGAAATAAGTCACACAGAAAAAGACACTTATCATAAGATATCACTTCTAGAGGGAACGTAAAAACCGCTACACTTGAACTGAATTGCAAAACAGAACAGAGTCCCACGTTTAGGAAACACACTATGGCTGCTGAACGGGAAAGGTGAGGTGGGGTGATGCATAAAACAAGGGTTTCAAATTAGCTCAGATACCGTTCCATAAACCCAATATGTAAGAGACAAGACCTATTCCTTTTTCAGTGAACTGGGCTCAACACCCCCTATTCACCGCACAAGAATATATCTGACTAGTAAGAATCTTCAAACCTATGTATTGATATCTCTCTGTAAGTGAGTCAAGGGGGTGTAAAGCGGCATAAACACAGCCGTGAAAAGCAGCTAAACCCCATTATAAAAATAAATTACTTTTCAAAACCCGTGAAACAAAGACAGTGAAAGAGAGAGAAATTCTTACAAAATTCGTTCAGGGGCTGTGATGCAACCTGGATTGACCATATCTAGACCCACAGCTGATTGAGACATAAGGGTGGACACTCTTGGGGCTGAGAGGTTCGGTGAGGTTGGGTGAGCCAACGCAGACCCTTTCAAGTAATACTGCATGGTACCCATCCCATGGGTCCCAAATCTCCAGGTTCAAGGGCATCTTCCTACGTCGAAAACAGGCATGAGAAACCCAGAAGATGGTACACCGTGTGATCGGGAAAGGTTTCTAAAACGCACCTCATTTCTCATCTCCTTTGCTCGGGTTCGCCATTCCAGCCGATTTACTAGCCATCTCCCTCCTTGGAGAATCAGCACCTTTAACCTCCTGTTCCGTACAGGTTGCAATTTGTCCTGAGGATGAACGGGAAGAGGGGGAACCAATGAGAGACTAGCTCTAGGTGTTGGGACAGGCACAGGTCACTCTATTTTCCCATCAGGAAGAAGAATTAAGCACAAGCTCAGCCTGCCCCCCAGAACCAGAAGAGGGCCTGAAGCAATCCTGCGCTTTTGCGGCCAGCTCCCAAAAAAGCGAGTTGAAAAATGGAGCTCAGGGGCACTGCAATTCACAAACCTGCAGAGTTTTAAATGATACATCTCGTCCACAAATATATTAAGGGAAGGCAACGAAGAGGCTTTGAAAGCAAGGCAGAATTGCAGGAAACAGATTTCAGGAGGTAGATTCGAATCGCCTTGAAAGCACATGAAAAGCGGCAAAACGTGGACAATGATGCCCTTGGACAAAAAGGGCGTCTGCGTTTTTTCCTGAATATATTCAGGAAAAAACGCAGACGCCCTTTTTGGCCAACCAAGCAACCTGGAAAGGCCAATCAGCGCTCCAAAGAAGTCTCGCTTCCCAGCGGGCAAAAGGGCCATGCGGAAAAAAGTGTCCAAACCAGAAATGCAGGACCGGCCATGGAGAAATGGGAGCCTTGCTACGCTGATGGGTGGGATGTAAATTGCCAACAGCCACTCTGGAGAAGTGTACGGTGTGTTCTGAAACATCTAAAAAACACAGCTTGGAGAGCATAGGGCACTTCCACTCATGGGCGTATAAATTGGGAAAACTAAAAAGCAGCAAGACACAGGCACCCCAAAGTTTAGGGCTGCTCTGTGGACAAGAACCCCCACTTCATTACACCTTAAATATCCTAGGAAAGAGAAAAATGGATAAAGAAGTTGTGGTCCTCATGTACAATGGAATATCACTCAGCCATGAAATCAACGTCATAAGGCTAGTAGCAGCACGATGAGTGGATTTAGGTACGACGATTCTAAGTGAAATAAGTCACACAGAAAAAGACACTTATCATAAGATATCACTTCTAGAGGGAACGTAAAAACCGCTACACTTGAACTGAATTGCAAAACAGAACAGAGTCCCACGTTTAGGAAACACACTATGGCTGCTGAACGGGAAAGGTGAGGTGGGGTGATGCATAAAACAAGGGTTTCAAATTAGCTCAGATACCGTTCCATAAACCCAATATGTAAGAGACAAGACCTATTCCTTTTTCAGTGAACTGGGCTCAACACACCCTATTCACCGCACAAGAATATATCTGACTAGTAAGAATCTTCAAACCTATGTATTGATATCTCTCTGTAAGTGAGTCAAGGGGGTGTAAAGCGGCATAAACACAGCCGTGAAAAGCAGCTAAACCCCATTATAAAAATAAATTACTTTTCAAAACCCGTGAAACAAAGACAGTGAAAGAGAGAGAAATTCTTACAAAATTCGTTCAGGGGCTGTGATGCAACCTGGATTGACCATATCTAGACCCACAGCTGATTGAGACATAAGGGTGGACACTCTTGGGGCTGAGAGGTTCGGTGAGGTTGGGTGAGCCAACGCAGACCCTTTCAAGTAATACTGCATGGTACCCATCCCATGGGTCCCAAATCTCCAGGTTCAAGGGCATCTTCCTACGTCGAAAACAGGCATGAGAAACCCAGAAGATGGTACACCGTGTGATCGGGAAAGGTTTCTAAAACGCACCTCATTTCTCATCTCCTTTGCTCGGGTTCGCCATTCCAGCCGATTTACTAGCCATCTCCCTCCTTGGAGAATCAGCACCTTTAACCTCCTGTTCCGTACAGGTTGCAATTTGTCCTGAGGATGAACGGGAAGAGGGGGAACCAATGAGAGACTAGCTCTAGGTGTTGGGACAGGCCCAGGTCACTCTATTTTCCCATCAGGAAGAAGAATTAAGCACAAGCTCAGCCTGCCCCCCAGAACCAGAAGAGGGCCTGAAGCAATCCTGCGCTTTTGCGGCCAGCTCCCAAAAAAGCGAGTTGAAAAATGGAGCTCAGGGGCACTGCAATTCACAAACCTGCAGAGTTTTAAATGATACCTCTCGTCCACAAATATATTAAGGGAAGGCAACGAAGAGGCTTTGAAAGCAAGGCAGAATTGCAGGAAACAGATTTCAGGAGGTAGATTCGAATCGCCTTGAAAGCACATGAAAAGCGGCAAAACGTGGACAATGATGCCCTTGGCCAAAAAGGGCGTATGCGTTTTTTCCTGAATATATTCAGGAAAAAACGCAGACGCCCTTTTTGGCCAACCAAGCAACCTGGAAAGGCCAATCAGCGCTCCAAAGAAGTCTCGCTTCCCAGCGGGCAAAAGGGCCATGCGGAAAAAAGTGTCCAAACCAGAAATGCAGGACCGGCCATGGAGAAATGGGAGCCTTGCTACGCTGATGGGTGGGATGTAAATTGCCAACAGCCACTCTGGGGAAGTGTACGGTGTGTTCTGAAACATCTAAAAAACACAGCTTGGAGAGCATAGGGCACTTCCACTCATGGGCGTATAAATTGGGAAAACTAAAAATCAGCAAGACACAGGCACCCCAAAGTTTAGGGCTGCTCTGTTGACAAGAACCCCCACTTCATTACACCTTAAATATCCTAGGAAAGAGAAAAATGGATAAAGAAGTTGGGGTCCTCATGTACAATGGAATATCACTCAGCCATGAAATCAACGTCATAAGGCTAGTAGCAGCACGATGAGTGGATTTAGGTACGACGATTCTAAGTGAAATAAGTCACACAGAAAAAGACACTTATCATAAGATATCACTTAGAGAGGGAATGTAAAAACCGCTACACTTGAACTGAATTGCAAAACAGAACAGAGTCACACGTTTAGGAAACACACTATGGCTGCTGAACGGGAAAGGTGAGGTGGGGTGATGCATAAAACAAGGGTTTCAAATTAGCTCAGATACTGTTCCATAAACCCAATATGTAAGAGACAAGACCTATTCCTTTTTCAGTGAACTGGGCTCAACACACCCTATTCACCGCACAAGAATATATCTGACTAGTAAGAATCTTCAAACCTATGTATTGATATCTCTCTGTAAGTGAGTCAAGGGGGTGTAAAGCGGCATAAACACAGCCGTGAAAAGCAGCTAAACCCCATTATAAAAATAAATTACTTTTCAAAACCCGTGAAACAAAGACAGTGAAAGAGAGAGAAATTCTTACAAAATTCGTTCAGGGGCTGTGATGCAACCTGGATTGACCATATCTAGACCCACAGCTGATTGAGACATAAGGGTGGACACTCTTGGGGCTGAGAGGTTCGGTGAGGTTGGGTGAGCCAACGCAGACCCTTTCAAGTAATACTGCATGGTACCCATCCCATGGGTCCCAAATCTCCAGGTTCAAGGGCATCTTCCTACGTCGAAAACAGGCATGAGAAACCCAGAAGATGGTACACCGTGTGATCGGGAAAGGTTTCTAAAACGCACCTCATTTCTCATCTCCTTTGCTCGGGTTCGCCATTCCAGCCGATTTACTAGCCATCTCCCTCCTTGGAGAATCAGCACCTTTAACCTCCTGTTCCGTACAGGTTGCAATTTGTCCTGAGGATGAACGGGAAGAGGGGGAACCAATGAGAGACTAGCTCTAGGTGTTGGGACAGGCACAGGTCACTCTATTTTCCCATCAGGAAGAAGAATTAAGCACAAGCTCAGCCTGCCCCCCAGAACCAGAAGAGGGCCTGAAGCAATCCTGCGCTTTTGCGGCCAGCTCCCAAAAAAGCGAGTTGAAAAATGGAGCTCAGGGGCACTGCAATTCACAAACCTGCAGAGTTTTAAATGATACATCTCGTCCACAAATATATTAAGGGAAGGCAACGAAGAGGCTTTGAAAGCAAGGCAGAATTGCAGGAAACAGATTTCAGGAGGTAGATTCGAATCGCCTTGAAAGCACATGAAAAGCGGCAAAACGTGGACAATGATGCCCTTGGCCAAAAAGGGCGTCTGCGTTTTTTCCTGAATATATTCAGGAAAAAACGCAGACGCCCTTTTTGGCCAACCAAGCAACCTGGAAAGGCCAATCAGCGCTCCAAAGAAGTCTCGCTTCCCAGCGGGCAAAAGGGCCATGCGGAAAAAAGTGTCCAAACCAGAAATGCAGGACCGGCCATGGAGAAATGGGAGCCTTGCTACGCTGATGGGTGGGATGTAAATTGCCAACAGCCACTCTGGAGAAGTGTACGGTGTGTTCTGAAACATCTAAAAAACACAGCTTGGAGAGCATAGGGCACTTCCACTCATGGGCGTATAAATTGGGAAAACTAAAAAGCAGCAAGACACAGGCACCCCAAAGTTTAGGGCTGCTCTGTGGACAAGAACCCCCACTTCATTACACCTTAAATATCCTAGGAAAGAGAAAAATGGATAAAGAAGTTGTGGTCCTCATGTACAATGGAATATCACTCAGCCATGAAATCAACGTCATAAGGCTAGTAGCAGCACGATGAGTGGATTTAGGTACGACGATTCTAAGTGAAATAAGTCACACAGAAAAAGACACTTATCATAAGATATCACTTCTAGAGGGAACGTAAAAACCGCTACACTTGAACTGAATTGCAAAACAGAACAGAGTCCCACGTTTAGGAAACACACTATGGCTGCTGAACGGGCAAGGTGAGGTGGGGTGATGCATAAAACAAGGGTTTCAAATTAGCTCAGATACCGTTCCATAAACCCAATATGTAAGAGACAAGACCTATTCCTTTTTCAGTGAACTGGGCTCAACACCCCCTATTCACCGCACAAGAATATATCTGACTAGTAAGAATCTTCAAACCTATGTATTGATATCTCTCTGTAAGTGAGTCAAGGGGGTGTAAAGCGGCATAAACACAGCCGTGAAAAGCAGCTAAACCCCATTATAAAAATAAATTACTTTTCAAAACCCGTGAAACAAAGACAGTGAAAGAGAGAGAAATTCTTACAAAATTCGTTCAGGGGCTGTGATGCAACCTGGATTGACCATATCTAGACCCACAGCTGATTGAGACATAAGGGTGGACACTCTTGGGGCTGAGAGGTTCGGTGAGGTTGGGTGAGCCAACGCAGACCCTTTCAAGTAATACTGCATGGTACCCATCCCATGGGTCCCAAATCTCCAGGTTCAAGGGCATCTTCCTACGTCGAAAACAGGCATGAGAAACCCAGAAGATGGTACACCGTGTGATCGGGAAAGGTTTCTAAAACGCACCTCATTTCTCATCTCCTTTGCTCGGGTTCGCCATTCCAGCCGATTTACTAGCCATCTCCCTCCTTGGAGAATCAGCACCTTTAACCTCCTGTTCCGTACAGGTTGCAATTTGTCCTGAGGATGAACTGGAAGAGGGGGAACCAATGAGAGACTAGCTCTAGGTGTTGGGACAGGCACAGGTCACTCTATTTTCCCATCAGGAAGAAGAATTAAGCACAAGCTCAGCCTGCCCCCCAGAACCAGAAGAGGGCCTGAAGCAATCCTGCGCTTTTGCGGCCAGCTCCCAAAAAAGCGAGTTGAAAAATGGAGCTCAGGGGCACTGCAATTCACAAACCTTCAGAGTTTTAAATGATACATCTCGTCCACAAATATATTAAGGGAAGGCAACGAAGAGGCTTTGAAAGCAAGGCAGAATTGCAGGAAACAGATTTCAGGAGGTAGATTCGAATCGCCTTGAAAGCACATGAAAAGCGGCAAAACGTGGACAATGATGCCCTTGCCCAAAAAGGGCGTCTGCGTTTTTTCCTGAATATATTCAGGAAAAAACGCAGACGCCCTTTTTGGCCAACCAAGCAACCTGGAAAGGCCAATCAGCGCTCCAAAGAAGTCTCGCTTCCCAGCGGGCAAAAGGGCCATGCGGAAAAAAGTGTCCAAACCAGAAATGCAGGACCGGCCATGGAGAAATGGGAGCCTTGCTACGCTGATGGGTGGGATGTAAATTGCCAACAGCCACTCTGGAGAAGTGTACGGTGTGTTCTGAAACATCTAAAAAACACAGCTTGGAGAGCATAGGGCACTTCCACTCATGGGCGTATAAATTGGGAAAACTAAAAAGCAGCAAGACACAGGCACCCCAAAGTTTAGGGCTGCTCTGTGGACAAGAACCCCCACTTCATTACACCTTAAATATCCTAGGAAAGAGAAAAATGGATAAAGAAGTTGTGGTCCTCATGTACAATGGAATATCACTCAGCCATGAAATCAACGTCATAAGGCTAGTAGCAGCACGATGAGTGGATTTAGGTACGACGATTCTAAGTGAAATAAGTCACACAGAAAAAGACACTTATCATAAGATATCACTTCTAGAGGGAACGTAAAAACCGCTACACTTGAACTGAATTGCAAAACAGAACAGAGTCCCACGTTTAGGAAACACACTATGGCTGCTGAACGGGAAAGGTGAGGTGGGGTGATGCATAAAACAAGGGTTTCAAATTAGCTCAGATACCGTTCCATAAACCCAATATGTAAGAGACAAGACCTATTCCTTTTTCAGTGAACTGGGCTCAACACCCCCTATTCACCGCACAAGAATATATCTGACTAGTAAGAATCTTCAAACCTATGTATTGATATCTCTCTGTAAGTGAGTCAAGGGGGTGTAAAGCGGCATAAACACAGCCGTGAAAAGCAGCTAAACCCCATTATAAAAATAAATTACTTTTCAAAACCCGTGAAACAAAGACAGTGAAAGAGAGAGAAATTCTTACAAAATTCGTTCAGGGGCTGTGATGCAACCTGGATTGACCATATCTAGACCCACAGCTGATTGAGACATAAGGGTGGACACTCTTGGGGCTGAGAGGTTCGGTGAGGTTGGGTGAGCCAACGCAGACCCTTTCAAGTAATACTGCATGGTACCCATCCCATGGGTCCCAAATCTCCAGGTTCAAGGGCATCTTCCTACGTCGAAAACAGGCATGAGAAACCCAGAAGATGGTACACCGTGTGATCGGGAAAGGTTTCTAAAACGCACCTCATTTCTCATCTCCTTTGCTCGGGTTCGCCATTCCAGCCGATTTACTAGCCATCTCCCTCCTTGGAGAATCAGCACCTTTAACCTCCTGTTCCGTACAGGTTGCAATTTGTCCTGAGGATGAACGGGAAGAGGGGGAACCAATGAGAGACTAGCTCTAGGTGTTGGGACAGGCCCAGGTCACTCTATTTTCCCATCAGGAAGAAGAATTAAGCACAAGCTCAGCCTGCCCCCCAGAACCAGAAGAGGGCCTGAAGCAATCCTGCGCTTTTGCGGCCAGCTCCCAAAAAAGCGAGTTGAAAAATGGAGCTCAGGGGCACTGCAATTCACAAACCTGCAGAGTTTTAAATGATACCTCTCGTCCACAAATATATTAAGGGAAGGCAACGAAGAGGCTTTGAAAGCAAGGCAGAATTGCAGGAAACAGATTTCAGGAGGTAGATTCGAATCGCCTTGAAAGCACATGAAAAGCGGCAAAACGTGGACAATGATGCCCTTGGCCAAAAAGGGCGTATGCGTTTTTTCCTGAATATATTCAGGAAAAAACGCAGACGCCCTTTTTGGCCAACCAAGCAACCTGGAAAGGCCAATCAGCGCTCCAAAGAAGTCTCGCTTCCTAGCGGGCAAAAGGGCCATGCGGAAAAAAGTGTCCAAACCAGAAATGCAGGACCGGCCATGGAGAAATGGGAGCCTTGCTACACTGATGGGTGGGATGTAAATTGCCAACAGCCACTCTGGAGAAGTGTACGGTGTGTTCTGAAACATCTAAAAAACACAGCTTGGAGAGCATAGGGCACTTCCACTCATGGGCGTATAAATTGGGAAAACTAAAAATCAGCAAGACACAGGCACCCCAAAGTTTAGGGCTGCTCTGTTGACAAGAACCCCCACTTCATTACACCTTAAATATCCTAGGAAAGAGAAAAATGGATAAAGAAGTTGGGGTCCTCATGTACAATGGAATATCACTCAGCCATGAAATCAACGTCATAAGGCTAGTAGCAGCACGATGAGTGGATTTAGGTACGACGATTCTAAGTGAAATAAGTCACACAGAAAACGACACTTATCATAAGATATCACTTAGAGAGGGAATGTAAAAACCGCTACACTTGAACTGAATTGCAAAACAGAACAGAGTCACACGTTTAGGAAACACACTATGGCTGCTGAACGGGAAAGGTGAGGTGGGATGATGCATAAAACAAGGGTTTCAAATTAGCTCAGATACTGTTCCATAAACCCAATATGTAAGAGACAAGACCTATTCCTTTTTCAGTGAACTGGGCTCAACACACCCTATTCACCGCACAAGAATATATCTGACTAGTAAGAATCTTCAAACCTATGTATTGATATCTCTCTGTAAGTGAGTCAAGGGGGTGTAAAGCGGCATAAACACAGCCGTGAAAAGCAGCTAAACCCCATTATAAAAATAAATTACTTTTCAAAACCCGTGAAACAAAGACAGTGAAAGAGAGAGAAATTCTTACAAAATTCGTTCAGGGGCTGTGAGGCAACCTGGATTGACCATATCTAGACCCACAGCTGATTGAGACATAAGGGTGGACACTCTTGGGGCTGAGAGGTTCGGTGAGGTTGGGTGAGCCAACGCAGACCCTTTCAAGTAATACTGCATGGTACCCATCCCATGGGTCCCAAATCTCCAGGTTCAAGGGCATCTTCCTACGTCGAAAACAGGCATGAGAAACCCAGAAGATGGTACACCGTGTGATCGGGAAAGGTTTCTAAAACGCACCTCATTTCTCATCTCCTTTGCTCGGGTTCGCCATTCCAGCCGATTTACTAGCCATCTCCCTCCTTGGAGAATCAGCACCTTTAACCTCCTGTTCCGTACAGGTTGCAATTTGTCCTGAGGATGAACGGGAAGAGGGGGAACCAATGAGAGACTAGCTCTAGGTGTTGGGACAGGCACAGGTCACTCTATTTTCCCATCAGGAAGAAGAATCAAGCACAAGCTCAGCCTGCCCCCCAGAACCAGAAGAGGGCCTGAAGCAATCCTGCGCTTTTGCGGCCAGCTCCCAAAAAAGCGAGTTGAAAAATGGAGCTCAGGGGCACTGCAATTCACAAACCTGCAGAGTTTTAAATGATACCTCTCGTCCACAAATATATTAAGGGAAGGCAACGAAGAGGCTTTGAAAGCAAGGCAGAATTGCAGGAAACAGATTTCAGGAGGTAGATTCGAATCGCCTTGAAAGCACATGAAAAGCGGCAAAACGTGGACAATGATGCCCTTGGCCAAAAAGGGCGTATGCGTTTTTTCCTGAATATATTCAGGAAAAAACGCATACGCCCTTTTTGGCCAACCAAGCAACCTGGAAAGGCCAATCAGCGCTCCAAAGAAGTCTCGCTTCCCAGCGGGCAAAAGGGCCATGCGGTAAAAAGTGTCCAAACCAGAAATGCAGGACCGGCCATGGAGAAATGGGAGCCTTGCTACGCTGATGGGTGGGATGTAAATTGCCAACAGCCACTCTGGAGAAGTGTACGGTGTGTTCTGAAACATCTAAAAAACACAGCTTGGAGAGCATAGGGCACTTCCACTCATGGGCGTATAAATTGGGAAAACTAAAAATCAGCAAGACACAGGCACCCCAAAGTTTAGGGCTGCTCTGTGGACAAGAACCCCCACTTCATTACACCTTAAATATCCTAGGAAAGAGAAAAATGGATAAAGAAGTTGTGGTCCTCATGTACAATGGAATATCACTCAGCCATGAAATCAACGTCATAAGGCTAGTAGCAGCACGATGAGTGGATTTAGGTTCGACGATTCTAAGTGAAATAAGTCACACAGAAAAAGACACTTATCATAAGATATCACTTAGAGAGGGAATGTAAAAACCGCTACACTTGAACTGAATTGCAAAACAGAACATAGTCCCACGTTTAGGAAACACACTATGGCTGCTGAACGGGAAAGGTGAGGTGGGGTGATGCATAAAACAAGGGTTTCAAATTAGCTCCGATACCGTTCCATAAACCCAATATGTAAGAGACAAGACCTATTCCTTTTTCAGTGAACTGGACTCAACACCCCCTATTCACCGCACAAGAATATATCTGACTAGTAAGAATCTTCAAACCTATGTATTGATATCTCTCTGTAAGTGAGTCAAGGGGGTGTAAAGCGGCATAAACACAGCCGTGAAAAGCAGCTAAACCCCATTATAAAAATAAATTACTTTTCAAAACCCGTGAAACAAAGACAGTGAAAGAGAGAGAAATTCTTACAAAATTCGTTCAGGGGCTGTGATGCAACCTGGATTGACCATATCTAGACCCACAGCTGATTGAGACATAAGGGTGGACACTCTTGGGGCTGAGAGGTTCGGTGAGGTTGGGTGAGCCAACGCAGACCCTTTCAAGTAATACTGCATGGTACCCATCCCATGGGTCCCAAATCTCCAGGTTCAAGGGCATCTTCCTACGTCGAAAACAGGCATGAGAAACCCAGAAGATGGTACACCGTGTGATCGGGAAAGGTTTCTAAAACGCACCTCATTTCTCATCTCCTTTGCTCGGGTTCGCCATTCCAGCCGATTTACTAGCCATCTCCCTCCGTGGAGAATCAGCACCTTTAACCTCCTGTTCCGTACAGGTTGCAATTTGTCCTGAGGATGAACGGGAAGAGGGGGAACCAATGAGAGACTAGCTCTAGGTGTTGGGACAGGCACAGGTCACTCTATTTTCCCATCAGGAAGAAGAATTAAGCACAAGCTCAGCCTGCCCCCCAGAACCAGAAGAGGGCCTGAAGCAATCCTGCGCTTTTGCGGCCAGCTCCCAAAAAAGCGAGTTGAAAAATGGAGCTCAGGGGCACTGCAATTCACAAACCTGCAGAGTTTTAAATGATACATCTCGTCCACAAATATATTAAGGGAAGGCAACGAAGAGGCTTTGAAAGCAAGGCAGAATTGCAGGAAACAGATTTCAGGAGGTAGATTCGAATCGCCTTGAAAGCACATGAAAAGCGGCAAAACGTGGACAATGATGCCCTTGGCCAAAAAGGGCGTCTGCGTTTTTTCCTGAATATATTCAGGAAAAAACGCAGACGCCCTTTTTGGCCAACCAAGCAACCTGGAAAGGCAAATCAGCGCTCCAAAGAAGTCTCGCTTCCCAGCGGGCAAAAGGGCCATGCGGAAAAAAGTGTCCAAACCAGAAATGCAGGACCGGCCATGGAGAAATGGGAGCCTTGCTATGCTGATGGGTGGGATGTAAATTGCCAACAGCCACTCTGGAGAAGTGTACGGTGTGTTCTGAAACATCTAAAAAACACAGCTTGGAGAGCATAGGGCACTTCCACTCATGGGCGTATAAATTGGGAAAACTAAAAATCAGCAAGACACAGGCACCCCAAAGTTTAGGGCTGCTCTGTGGACAAGAACCCCCACTTCATTACACCTTAAATATCCTAGGAAAGAGAAAAATGGATAAAGAAGTTGTGGTCCTCATGTACAATGGAATATCACTCAGCCATGAAATCAACGTCATAAGGCTAGTAGCAGCACGATGAGTGGATTTAGGTACGACGATTCTAAGTGAAATAAGTCACACAGAAAAAGACACTTATCATAAGATATCACTTCTAGAGGGAATGTAAAAACCGCTACACTTGAACTGAATTGCAAAACAGAACAGAGTCCCACGTTTAGGAAACACACTATGGCTGCTGAACGGGCAAGGTGAGGTGGGGTGATGCATAAAACAAGGGTTTCAAATTAGCTCCGATACCGTTCCATAAACCCAATATGTAAGAGACAAGACCTATTCCTTTTTCAGTGAACTGGACTCAACACCCCCTATTCACCGCACAAGAATATATCTGACTAGTAAGAATCTTCAAACCTATGTATTGATATCTCTCTGTAAGTGAGTCAAGGGGGTGTAAAGCGGCATAAACACAGCCGTGAAAAGCAGCTAAACCCCATTATAAAAATAAATTACTTTTCAAAACCCGTGAAACAAAGACAGTGAAAGAGAGAGAAATTCTTACAAAATTCGTTCAGGGGCTGTGATGCAACCTGGATTGACCATATCTAGACCCACAGCTGATTGAGACATAAGGGTGGACACTCTTGGGGCTGAGAGGTTCGGTGAGGTTGGGTGAGCCAACGCAGACCCTTTCAAGTAATACTGCATGGTACCCATCGAATGGGTCCCAAATCTCCAGGTTCAAGGGCATCTTCCTACGTCGAAAACAGGCATGAGAAACCCAGAAGATGGTACACCGTGTGATCGGGAAAGGTTTCTAAAACGCACCTCATTTCTCATCTCCTTTGCTCGGGTTCGCCATTCCAGCCGATTTACTAGCCATCTCCCTCCTTGGAGAATCAGCACCTTTAACCTCCTGTTCCGTACAGGTTGCAATTTGTCCTGAGGATGAACGGGAAGAGGGGGAACCAATGAGAGACTAGCTCTAGGTGTTGGGACAGGCACAGGTCACTCTATTTTCCCATCAGGAAGAAGAATTAAGCACAAGCTCAGCCTGCCCCCCAGAACCAGAAGAGGGCCTGAAGCAATCCTGCGCTTTTGCGGCCAGCTCCCAAAAAAGCGAGTTGAAAAATGGAGCTCAGGGGCACTGCAATTCACAAACCTGCAGAGTTTTAAATGATACCTCTCGTCCACAAATATATTAAGGGAAGGCAACGAAGAGGCTTTGAAAGCAAGGCAGAATTGCAGGAAACAGATTTCAGGAGGTAGATTCGAATCGCCTTGAAAGCACATGAAAAGCGGCAAAACGTGGACAATGATGCCCTTGGCCAAAAAGGGCGTATGCGTTTTTTCCTGAATATATTCAGGAAAAAACGCATACGCCCTTTTTGGCCAACCAAGCAACCTGGAAAGGCCAATCAGCGCTCCAAAGAAGTCTCGCTTCCCAGCGGGCAAAAGGGCCATGCGGAAAAAAGTGTCCAAACCAGAAATGCAGGACCGGCCATGGAGAAATGGGAGCCTTGCTACGCTGATGGGTGGGATGTAAATTGCCAACAGCCACTCTGGAGAAGTGTACGGTGTGTTCTGAAACATCTAAAAAACACAGCTTGGAGAGCATAGGGCACTTCCACTCATGGGCGTATAAATTGGGAAAACTAAAAATCAGCAAGACACAGGCACCCCAAAGTTTAGGGCTGCTCTGTTGACAAGAACCCCCACTTCATTACACCTTAAATATCCTAGGAAAGAGAAAAATGGATAAAGAAGTTGGGGTCCTCATGTACAATGGAATATCACTCAGCCATGAAATCAACGTCATAAGGCTAGTAGCAGCACGATGAGTGGATTTAGGTACGACGATTCTAAGTGAAATAAGTCACACAGAAAAAGACACTTATCATAAGATATCACTTAGAGAGGGAATGTAAAAACCGCTACACTTGAACTGAATTGCAAAACAGAACAGAGTCCCACGTTTAGGAAACACACTATGGCTGCTGAACGGGCAAGGTGAGGTGGGGTGATGCATAAAACAAGGGTTTCAAATTAGCTCAGATACCGTTCCATAAACCCAATATGTAAGAGACAAGACCTATTCCTTTTTCAGTGAACTGGGCTCAACACCCCCTATTCACCGCACAAGAATATATCTGACTAGTAAGAATCTTCAAACCTATGTATTGATATCTCTCTGTAAGTGAGTCAAGGGGGTGTAAAGCGGCATAAACACAGCCGTGAAAAGCAGCTAAACCCCATTATAAAAATAAATTACTTTTCAAAACCCGTGAAACAAAGGCAGTGAAAGAGAGAGAAATTCTTACAAAATTCGTTCAGGGGCTGTGAGGCAACCTGGATTGACCATATCTAGACCCACAGCTGATTGAGACATAAGGGTGGACACTCTTGGGGCTGAGAGGTTCGGTGAGGTTGGGTGAGCCAACGCAGACCCTTTCAAGTAATACTGCATGGTACCCATCCCATGGGTCCCAAATCTCCAGGTTCAAGGGCATCTTCCTACGTCGAAAACAGGCATGAGAAACCCAGAAGATGGTACACCGTGTGATCGGGAAAGGTTTCTAAAACGCACCTCATTTCTCATCTCCTTTGCTCGGGTTCGCCATTCCAGCCGATTTACTAGCCATCTCCCTCCTTGGAGAATCAGCACCTTTAACCTCCTGTTCCGTACAGGTTGCAATTTGTCCTGAGGATGAACGGGAAGAGGGGGAACCAATGAGAGACTAGCTCTAGGTGTTGGGACAGGCACAGGTCACTCTATTTTCCCATCAGGAAGAAGAATCAAGCACAAGCTCAGCCTGCCCCCCAGAACCAGAAGAGGGCCTGAAGCAATCCTGCGCTTTTGCGGCCAGCTCCCAAAAAAGCGAGTTGAAAAATGGAGCTCAGGGGCACTGCAATTCACAAACCTGCAGAGTTTTAAATGATACCTCTCGTCCACAAATATATTAAGGGAAGGCAACGAAGAGGCTTTGAAAGCAAGGCAGAATTGCAGGAAACAGATTTCAGGAGGTAGATTCGAATCGCCTTGAAAGCACATGAAAAGCGGCAAAACGTGGACAATGATGCCCTTGGCCAAAAAGGGCGTATGCGTTTTTTCCTGAATATATTCAGGAAAAAACGCATACGCCCTTTTTGGCCAACCAAGCAACCTGGAAAGGCCAATCAGCGCTCCAAAGAAGTCTCGCTTCCCAGCGGGCAAAAGGGCCATGCGGAAAAAAGTGTCCAAACCAGAAATGCAGGACCGGCCATGGAGAAATGGGAGCCTTGCTACGCTGATGGGTGGGATGTAAATTGCCAACAGCCACTCTGGAGAAGTGTACGGTGTGTTCTGAAACATCTAAAAAACACAGCTTGGAGAGCATAGGGCACTTCCACTCATGGGCGTATAAATTGGGAAAACTAAAAATCAGCAAGACACAGGCACCCCAAAGTTTAGGGCTGCTCTGTGGACAAGAACCCCCACTTCATTACACCTTAAATATCCTAGGAAAGAGAAAAATGGATAAAGAAGTTGTGGTCCTCATGTACAATGGAATATCACTCAGCCATGAAATCAACGTCATAAGGCTAGTAGCAGCACGATGAGTGGATTTAGGTTCGACGATTCTAAGTGAAATAAGTCACACAGAAAAAGACACTTATCATAAGATATCACTTAGAGAGGGAATGTAAAAACCGCTACACTTGAACTGAATTGCAAAACAGAACAGAGTCACACGTTTAGGAAACACACTATGGCTGCTGAACGGGAAAGGTGAGGTGGGGTGATGCATAAAACAAGGGTTTCAAATTAGCTCCGATACCGTTCCATAAACCCAATATGTAAGAGACAAGACCTATTCCTTTTTCAGTGAACTGGACTCAACACCCCCTATTCACCGCACAAGAATATATCTGACTAGTAAGAATCTTCAAACCTATGTATTGATATCTCTCTGTAAGTGAGTCAAGGGGGTGTAAAGCGGCATAAACACAGCCGTGAAAAGCAGCTAAACCCCATTATAAAAATAAATTACTTTTCAAAACCCGTGAAACAAAGACAGTGAAAGAGAGAGAAATTCTTACAAAATTCGTTCAGGGGCTGTGATGCAACCTGGATTGACCATATCTAGACCCACAGCTGATTGAGACATAAGGGTGGACACTCTTGGGGCTGAGAGGTTCGGTGAGGTTGGGTGAGCCAACGCAGACCCTTTCAAGTAATACTGCATGGTACCCATCCCATGGGTCCCAAATCTCCAGGTTCAAGGGCATCTTCCTACGTCGAAAACAGGCATGAGAAACCCAGAAGATGGTACACCGTGTGATCGGGAAAGGTTTCTAAAACGCACCTCATTTCTCATCTCCTTTGCTCGGGTTCGCCATTCCAGCCGATTTACTAGCCATCTCCCTCCTTGGAGAATCAGCACCTTTAACCTCCTGTTCCGTACAGGTTGCAATTTGTCCTGAGGATGAACGGGAAGAGGGGGAACCAATGAGAGACTAGCTCTAGGTGTTGGGACAGGCACAGGTCACTCTATTTTCCCATCAGGAAGAAGAATTAAGCACAAGCTCAGCCTGCCCCCCAGAACCAGAAGAGGGCCTGAAGCAATCCTGCGCTTTTGCGGCCAGCTCCCAAAAAAGCGAGTTGAAAAATGGAGCTCAGGGGCACTGCAATTCACAAACCTGCAGAGTTTTAAATGATACCTCTCGTCCACAAATATATTAAGGGAAGGCAACGAAGAGGCTTTGAAAGCAAGGCAGAATTGCAGGAAACAGATTTCAGGAGGTAGATTCGAATCGCCTTGAAAGCACATGAAAAGCGGCAAAACGTGGACAATGATGCCCTTGGCCAAAAAGGGCGTATGCGTTTTTTCCTGAATATATTCAGGAAAAAACGCATACGCCCTTTTTGGCCAACCAAGCAACCTGGAAAGGCCAATCAGCGCTCCAAAGAAGTCTCGCTTCCCAGCGGGCAAAAGGGCCATGCGGAAAAAAGTGTCCAAACCAGAAATGCAGGACCGGCCATGGAGAAATGGGAGCCTTGCTACGCTGATGGGTGGGATGTAAATTGCCAACAGCCACTCTGGAGAAGTGTACGGTGTGTTCTGAAACATCTAAAAAACACAGCTTGGAGAGCATAGGGCACTTCCACTCATGGGCGTATAAATTGGGAAAACTAAAAATCAGCAAGACACAGGCACCCCAAAGTTTAGGGCTGCTCTGTTGACAAGAACCCCCACTTCATTACACCTTAAATATCCTAGGAAAGAGAACAATGGATAAAGAAGTTGGGGTCCTCATGTACAATGGAATATCACTCAGCCATGAAATCAACGTCATAAGGCTAGTAGCAGCACGATGAGTGGATTTAGGTACGACGATTCTAAGTGAAATAAGTCACACAGAAAAAGACACTTATCATAAGATATCACTTAGAGAGGGAATGTAAAAACCGCTACACTTGAACTGAATTGCAAAACAGAACAGAGTCACACGTTTAGGAAACACACTATGGCTGCTGAACGGGAAAGGTGAGGTGGGGTGATGCATAAAACAAGGGTTTCAAATTAGCTCAGATACCGTTCCATAAACCCAATATGTAAGAGACAAGACCTATTCCTTTTTCAGTGAACTGGGCTCAACACCCCCTATTCACCGCACAAGAATATATCTGACTAGTAAGAATCTTCAAACCTATGTATTGATATCTCTCTGTAAGTGAGTCAAGGGGGTGTAAAGCGGCATAAACACAGCCGTGAAAAGCAGCTAAACCCCATTATAAAAATAAATTACTTTTCAAAACCCGTGAAACAAAGGCAGTGAAAGAGAGAGAAATTCTTACAAAATTCGTTCAGGGGCTGTGAGGCAACCTGGATTGACCATATCTAGACCCACAGCTGATTGAGACATAAGGGTGGACACTCTTGGGGCTGAGAGGTTCGGTGAGGTTGGGTGAGCCAACGCAGACCCTTTCAAGTAATACTGCATGGTACCCATCCCATGGGTCCCAAATCTCCAGGTTCAAGGGCATCTTCCTACGTCGAAAACAGGCATGAGAAACCCAGAAGATGGTACACCGTGTGATCGGGAAAGGTTTCTAAAACGCACCTCATTTCTCATCTCCTTTGCTCGGGTTCGCCATTCCAGCCAATTTACTAGCCATCTCCCTCCTTGGAGAATCAGCACCTTTAACCTCCTGTTCCGTACAGGTTGCAATTTGTCCTGAGGATGAACGGGAAGAGGGGGAACCAATGAGAGACTAGCTCTAGGTGTTGGGACAGGCACAGGTCACTCTATTTTCCCATCAGGAAGAAGAATCAAGCACAAGCTCAGCCTGCCCCCCAGAACCAGAAGAGGGCCTGAAGCAATCCTGCGCTTTTGCGGCCAGCTCCCAAAAAAGCGAGTTGAAAAATGCAGCTCAGGGGCACTGCAATTCACAAACCTGCAGAGTTTTAAATGATACCTCTCGTCCACAAATATATTAAGGGAAGGCAACGAAGAGGCTTTGAAAGCAAGGCAGAATTGCAGGAAACAGATTTCAGGAGGTAGATTCGAATCGCCTTGAAAGCACATGAAAAGCGGCAAAACGTGGACAATGATGCCCTTGGCCAAAAAGGGCGTCTGCGTTTTTTCCTGAATATATTCAGGAAAAAACGCAGACGCCCTTTTTGGCCAACCAAGCAACCTGGAAAGGCCAATCAGCGCTCCAAAGAAGTCTCGCTTCCCAGCGGGCAAAAGGGCCATGCGGAAAAAAGTGTCCAAACCAGAAATGCAGGACCGGCCATGGAGAAATGGGAGCCTTGCTACGCTGATGGGTGGGATGTAAATTGCCAACAGCCACTCTGGAGAAGTGTACGGTGTGTTCTGAAACATCTAAAAAACACAGCTTGGAGAGCATAGGGCACTTCCACTCATGGGCGTATAAATTGGGAAAACTAAAAATCAGCAAGACACAGGCACCCCAAAGTTTAGGGCTGCTCTGTGGACAAGAACCCCCACTTCATTACACCTTAAATATCCTAGGAAAGAGAAAAATGGATAAAGAAGTTGTGGTCCTCATGTACAATGGAATATCACTCAGCCATGAAATCAACGTCATAAGGCTAGTAGCAGCACGATGAGTGGATTTAGGTACGACGATTCTAAGTGAAATAAGTCACACAGAAAAAGACACTTATCATAAGATATCACTTCTAGAGGGAATGTAAAAACCGCTACACTTGAACTGAATTGCAAAACAGAACAGAGTCCCACGTTTAGGAAACACACTATGGCTGCTGAACGGGAAAGGTGAGGTGGGGTGATGCATAAAACAAGGGTTTCAAATTAGCTCCGATACCGTTCCATAAACCCAATATGTAAGAGACAAGACCTATTCCTTTTTCAGTGAACTGGACTCAACACCCCCTATTCACCGCACAAGAATATATCTGACTAGTAAGAATCTTCAAACCTATGTATTGATATCTCTCTGTAAGTGAGTCAAGGGGGTGTAAAGCGGCATAAACACAGCCGTGAAAAGCAGCTAAACCCCATTATAAAACTAAATTACTTTTCAAAACCCGTGAAACAAAGACAGTGAAAGAGAGAGAAATTCTTACAAAATTCGTTCAGGGGCTGTGATGCAACCTGGATTGACCATATCTAGACCCACAGCTGATTGAGACATAAGGGTGGACACTCTTGGGGCTGAGAGGTTCGGTGAGGTTGGGTGAGCCAACGCAGACCCTTTCAAGTAATACTGCATGGTACCCATCGAATGGGTCCCAAATCTCCAGGTTCAAGGGCATCTTCCTACGTCGAAAACAGGCATGAGAAACCCAGAAGATGGTACACCGTGTGATCGGGAAAGGTTTCTAAAACGCACCTCATTTCTCATCTCCTTTGCTCGGGTTCGCCATTCCAGTCGATTTACTAGCCATCTCCCTCCTTGGAGAATCAGCACCTTTAACCTCCTGTTCCGTACAGGTTGCAATTTGTCCTGAGGATGAACGGGAAGAGGGGGAACCAATGAGAGCCTAGCTCTAGGTGTTGGGACAGGCACAGGTCACTTTATTTTCCCATCAGGAAGAAGAATTAAGCACAAGCTCAGCCTGCCCCCCAGAACCAGAAGAGGGCCTGAAGCAATCCTGCGCTTTTGCGGCCAGCTCCCAAAAAAGCGAGTTGAAAAATGGAGCTCAGGGGCACTGCAATTCACAAACCTGCAGAGTTTTAAATGATACCTCTCGTCCACAAATATATTAAGGGAAGGCAACGAAGAGGCTTTGAAAGCAAGGCAGAATTGCAGGAAACAGATTTCAGGAGGTAGATTCGAATCGCCTTGAAAGCACATGAAAAGCGGCAAAACGTGGACAATGATGCCCTTGGCCAAAAAGGGCGTATGCGTTTTTTCCTGAATATATTCAGGAAAAAACGCATACGCCCTTTTTGGCCAACCAAGCAACCTGGAAAGGCCAATCAGCGCTCCAAAGAAGTCTCGCTTCCCAGCGGGCAAAAGGGCCATGCGGAAAAAAGTGTCCAAACCAGAAATGCAGGACCGGCCATGGAGAAATGGGAGCCTTGCTACGCTGATGGGTGGGATGTAAATTGCCAACAGCCACTCTGGAGAAGTGTACGGTGTGTTCTGAAACATCTAAAAAACACAGCTTGGAGAGCATAGGGCACTTCCACTCATGGGCGTATAAATTGGGAAAACTAAAAATCAGCAAGACACAGGCACCCCAAAGTTTAGGGCTGCTCTGTGGACAAGAACCCCCACTTCATTACACCTTAAATATCCTAGGAAAGAGAAAAATGGATAAAGAAGTTGTGGTCCTCATGTACAATGGAATATCACTCAGCCATGAAATCAACGTCATAAGGCTAGTAGCAGCACGATGAGTGGATTTAGGTTCGACGATTCTAAGTGAAATAAGTCACACAGAAAAAGACACTTATCATAAGATATCACTTAGAGAGGGAATGTAAAAACCGCTACACTTGAACTGAATTGCAAAACAGAACAGAGTCCCACGTTTAGGAAACACACTATGGCTGCTGAACGGGAAAGGTGAGGTGGGGTGATGCATAAAACAAGGGTTTCAAATTAGCTCCGATACCGTTCCATAAACCCAATATGTAAGAGACAAGACCTATTCCTTTTTCAGTGAACTGGACTCAACACCCCCTATTCACCGCACAAGAATATATCTGACTAGTAAGAATCTTCAAACCTATGTATTGATATCTCTCTGTAAGTGAGTCAAGGGGGTGTAAAGCGGCATAAACACAGCCGTGAAAAGCAGCTAAACCCCATTATAAAACTAAATTACTTTTCAAATCCCGTGAAACAAAGACAGTGAAAGAGAGAGAAATTCTTACAAAATTCGTTCAGGGGCTGTGATGCAACCTGGATTGACCATATCTAGACCCACAGCTGATTGAGACATAAGGGTGGACACTCTTGGGGCTGAGAGGTTCGGTGAGGTTGGGTGAGCCAACGCAGACCCTTTCAAGTAATACTGCATGGTACCCATCGAATGGGTCCCAAATCTCCAGGTTCAAGGGCATCTTCCTACGTCGAAAACAGGCATGAGAAACCCAGAAGATGGTACACCGTGTGATCGGGAAAGGTTTCTAAAACGCACCTCATTTCTCATCTCCTTTGCTCGGGTTCGCCATTCCAGTCGATTTACTAGCCATCTCCCTCCTTGGAGAATCAGCACCTTTAACCTCCTGTTCCGTACAGGTTGCAATTTGTCCTGAGGATGAACGGGAAGAGGGGGAACCAATGAGAGCCTAGCTCTAGGTGTTGGGACAGGCACAGGTCACTTTATTTTCCCATCAGGAAGAAGAATTAAGCACAAGCTCAGCCTGCCCCCCAGAACCAGAAGAGGGCCTGAAGCAATCCTGCGCTTTTGCGGCCAGCTCCCAAAAAAGCGAGTTGAAAAATGGAGCTCAGGGGCACTGCAATTCACAAACCTGCAGAGTTTTAAATGATACCTCTCGTCCACAAATATATTAAGGGAAGGCAACGAAGAGGCTTTGAAAGCAAGGCAGAATTGCAGGAAACAGATTTCAGGAGGTAGATTCGAATCGCCTTGAAAGCACATGAAAAGCGGCAAAACGTGGACAATGATGCCCTTGGCCAAAAAGGGCGTATGCGTTTTTTCCTGAATATATTCAGGAAAAAACGCATACGCCCTTTTTGGCCAACCAAGCAACCTGGAAAGGCCAATCAGCGCTCCAAAGAAGTCTCGCTTCCCAGCGGGCAAAAGGGCCATGCGGAAAAAAGTGTCCAAACCAGAAATGCAGGACCGGCCATGGAGAAATGGGAGCCTTGCTACGCTGATGGGTGGGATGTAAATTGCCAACAGCCACTCTGGAGAAGTGTACGGTGTGTTCTGAAACATCTAAAAAACACAGCTTGGAGAGCATAGGGCACTTCCACTCATGGGCGTATAAATTGGGAAAACTAAAAATCAGCAAGACACAGGCACCCCAAAGTTTAGGGCTGCTCTGTGGACAAGAACCCCCACTTCATTACACCTTAAATATCCTAGGAAAGAGAAAAATGGATAAAGAAGTTGTGGTCCTCATGTACAATGGAATATCACTCAGCCATGAAATCAACGTCATAAGGCTAGTAGCAGCACGATGAGTGGATTTAGGTTCGACGATTCTAAGTGAAATAAGTCACACAGAAAAAGACACTTATCATAAGATATCACTTAGAGAGGGAATGTAAAAACCGCTACACTTGAACTGAATTGCAAAACAGAACAGAGTCACACGTTTAGGAAACACACTATGGCTGCTGAACGGGAAAGGTGAGGTGGGGTGATGCATAAAACAAGGGTTTCAAATTAGCTCCGATACCGTTCCATAAACCCAATATGTAAGAGACAAGACCTATTCCTTTTTCAGTGAACTGGACTCAACACCCCCTATTCACCGCACAAGAATATATCTGACTAGTAAGAATCTTCAAACCTATGTATTGATATCTCTCTGTAAGTGAGTCAAGGGGGTGTAAAGCGGCATAAACACAGCCGTGAAAAGCAGCTAAACCCCATTATAAAACTAAATTACTTTTCAAAACCCGTGAAACAAAGACAGTGAAAGAGAGAGAAATTCTTACAAAATTCGTTCAGGGGCTGTGATGCAACCTGGATTGACCATATCTAGACCCACAGCTGATTGAGACATAAGGGTGGACACTCTTGGGGCTGAGAGGTTCGGTGAGGTTGGGTGAGCCAACGCAGACCCTTTCAAGTAATACTGCATGGTACCCATCGAATGGGTCCCAAATCTCCAGGTTCAAGGGCATCTTCCTACGTCGAAAACAGGCATGAGAAACCCAGAAGATGGTACACCGTGTGATCGGGAAAGGTTTCTAAAACGCACCTCATTTCTCATCTCCTTTGCTCGGGTTCGCCATTCCAGTCGATTTACTAGCCATCTCCCTCCTTGGAGAATCAGCACCTTTAACCTCCTGTTCCGTACAGGTTGCAATTTGTCCTGAGGATGAACGGGAAGAGGGGGAACCAATGAGAGCCTAGCTCTAGGTGTTGGGACAGGCACAGGTCACTTTATTTTCCCATCAGGAAGAAGAATTAAGCACAAGCTCAGCCTGCCCCCCAGAACCAGAAGAGGGCCTGAAGCAATCCTGCGCTTTTGCGGCCAGCTCCCAAAAAAGCGAGTTGAAAAATGGAGCTCAGGGGCACTGCAATTCACAAACCTGCAGAGTTTTAAATGATACCTCTCGTCCACAAATATATTAAGGGAAGGCAACGAAGAGGCTTTGAAAGCAAGGCAGAATTGCAGGAAACAGATTTCAGGAGGTAGATTCGAATCGCCTTGAAAGCACATGAAAAGCGGCAAAACGTGGACAATGATGCCCTTGGCCAAAAAGGGCGTATGCGTTTTTTCCTGAATATATTCAGGAAAAAACGCATACGCCCTTTTTGGCCAACCAAGCAACCTGGAAAGGCCAATCAGCGCTCCAAAGAAGTCTCGCTTCCCAGCGGGCAAAAGGGCCATGCGGAAAAAAGTGTCCAAACCAGAAATGCAGGACCGGCCATGGAGAAATGGGAGCCTTGCTACGCTGATGGGTGGGATGTAAATTGCCAACAGCCACTCTGGAGAAGTGTACGGTGTGTTCTGAAACATCTAAAAAACACAGCTTGGAGAGCATAGGGCACTTCCACTCATGGGCGTATAAATTGGGAAAACTAAAAATCAGCAAGACACAGGCACCCCAAAGTTTAGGGCTGCTCTGTGGACAAGAACCCCCACTTCATTACACCTTAAATATCCTAGGAAAGAGAAAAATGGATAAAGAAGTTGTGGTCCTCATGTACAATGGAATATCACTCAGCCATGAAATCAACGTCATAAGGCTAGTAGCAGCACGATGAGTGGATTTAGGTTCGACGATTCTAAGTGAAATAAGTCACACAGAAAAAGACACTTATCATAAGATATCACTTAGAGAGGGAATGTAAAAACCGCTACACTTGAACTGAATTGCAAAACAGAACAGAGTCACACGTTTAGGAAACACACTATGGCTGCTGAACGGGAAAGGTGAGGTGGGGTGATGCATAAAACAAGGGTTTCAAATTAGCTCCGATACCGTTCCATAAACCCAATATGTAAGAGACAAGACCTATTCCTTTTTCAGTGAACTGGACTCAACACCCCCTATTCACCGCACAAGAATATATCTGACTAGTAAGAATCTTCAAACCTATGTATTGATATCTCTCTGTAAGTGAGTCAAGGGGGTGTAAAGCGGCATAAACACAGCCGTGAAAAGCAGCTAAACCCCATTATAAAAATAAATTACTTTTCAAAACCCGTGAAACAAAGACAGTGAAAGAGAGAGAAATTCTTACAAAATTCGTTCAGGGGCTGTGATGCAACCTGGATTGACCATATCTAGACCCACAGCTGATTGAGACATAAGGGTGGACACTCTTGGGGCTGAGAGGTTCGGTGAGGTTGGGTGAGCCAACGCAGACCCTTTCAAGTAATACTGCATGGTACCCATCCCATGGGTCCCAAATCTCCAGGTTCAAGGGCATCTTCCTACGTCGAAAACAGGCATGAGAAACCCAGAAGATGGTACACCGTGTGATCGGGAAAGGTTTCTAAAACGCACCTCATTTCTCATCTCCTTTGCTCGGGTTCGCCATTCCAGCCGATTTACTAGCCATCTCCCTCCTTGGAGAATCAGCACCTTTAACCTCCTTTTCCGTACAGGTTGCAATTTGTCCTGAGGATGAACGGGAAGAGGGGGAACCAATGAGAGACTAGCTCTAGGTGTTGGGACAGGCACAGGTCACTCTATTTTCCCATCAGGAAGAAGAATTAAGCACAAGCTCAGCCTGCCCCCCAGAACCAGAAGAGGGCCTGAAGCAATCCTGCGCTTTTGCGGCCAGCTCCCAAAAAAGCGAGTTGAAAAATGGAGCTCAGGGGCACTGCAATTCACAAACCTGCAGAGTTTTAAATGATACCTCTCGTCCACAAATATATTAAGGGAAGGCAACGAAGAGGCTTTGAAAGCAAGGCAGAATTGCAGGAAACAGATTTCAGGAGGTAGATTCGAATCGCCTTGAAAGCACATGAAAAGCGGCAAAACGTGGACAATGATGCCCTTGGCCAAAAAGGGCGTATGCGTTTTTTCCTGAATATATTCAGGAAAAAACGCATACGCCCTTTTTGGCCAACCAAGCAACCTGGAAAGGCCAATCAGCGCTCCAAAGAAGTCTCGCTTCCCAGCGGGCAAAAGGGCCATGCGGAAAAAAGTGTCCAAACCAGAAATGCAGGACCGGCCATGGAGAAATGGGAGCCTTGCTACGCTGATGGGTGGGATGTAAATTGCCAACAGCCACTCTGGAGAAGTGTACGGTGTGTTCTGAAACATCTAAAAAACACAGCTTGGAGAGCATAGGGCACTTCCACTCATGGGCGTATAAATTGGGAAAACTAAAAATCAGCAAGACACAGGCACCCCAAAGTTTAGGGCTGCTCTGTTGACAAGAACCCCCACTTCATTACACCTTAAATATCCTAGGAAAGAGAACAATGGATAAAGAAGTTGGGGTCCTCATGTACAATGGAATATCACTCAGCCATGAAATCAACGTCATAAGGCTAGTAGCAGCACGATGAGTGGATTTAGGTACGACGATTCTAAGTGAAATAAGTCACACAGAAAAAGACACTTATCATAAGATATCACTTAGAGAGGGAATGTAAAAACCGCTACACTTGAACTGAATTGCAAAACAGAACAGAGTCACACGTTTAGGAAACACACTATGGCTGCTGAACGGGAAAGGTGAGGTGGGGTGATGCATAAAACAAGGGTTTCAAATTAGCTCAGATACCGTTCCATAAACCCAATATGTAAGAGACAAGACCTATTCCTTTTTCAGTGAACTGGGCTCAACACCCCCTATTCACCGCACAAGAATATATCTGACTAGTAAGAATCTTCAAACCTATGTATTGATATCTCTCTGTAAGTGAGTCAAGGGGGTGTAAAGCGGCATAAACACAGCCGTGAAAAGCAGCTAAACCCCATTATAAAAATAAATTACTTTTCAAAACCCGTGAAACAAAGGCAGTGAAAGAGAGAGAAATTCTTACAAAATTCGTTCAGGGGCTGTGAGGCAACCTGGATTGACCATATCTAGACCCACAGCTGATTGAGACATAAGGGTGGACACTCTTGGGGCTGAGAGGTTCGGTGAGGTTGGGTGAGCCAACGCAGACCCTTTCAAGTAATACTGCATGGTACCCATCCCATGGGTCCCAAATCTCCAGGTTCAAGGGCATCTTCCTACGTCGAAAACAGGCATGAGAAACCCAGAAGATGGTACACCGTGTGATCGGGAAAGGTTTCTAAAACGCACCTCATTTCTCATCTCCTTTGCTCGGGTTCGCCATTCCAGCCAATTTATTAGCCATCTCCCTCCTTGGAGAATCAGCACCTTTAACCTCCTGTTCCGTACAGGTTGCAATTTGTCCTGAGGATGAACGGGAAGAGGGGGAACCAATGAGAGACTAGCTCTAGGTGTTGGGACAGGCACAGGTCACTCTATTTTCCCATCAGGAAGAAGAATCAAGCACAAGCTCAGCCTGCCCCCCAGAACCAGAAGAGGGCCTGAAGCAATCCTGCGCTTTTGCGGCCAGCTCCCAAAAAAGCGAGTTGAAAAATGCAGCTCAGGGGCACTGCAATTCACAAACCTGCAGAGTTTTAAATGATACCTCTCGTCCACAAATATATTAAGGGAAGGCAACGAAGAGGCTTTGAAAGCAAGGCAGAATTGCAGGAAACAGATTTCAGGAGGTAGATTCGAATCGCCTTGAAAGCACATGAAAAGCGGCAAAACGTGGACAATGATGCCCTTGGCCAAAAAGGGCGTCTGCGTTTTTTCCTGAATATATTCAGGAAAAAACGCAGACGCCCTTTTTGGCCAACCAAGCAACCTGGAAAGGCCAATCAGCGCTCCAAAGAAGTCTCGCTTCCCAGCGGGCAAAAGGGCCATGCGGAAAAAAGTGTCCAAACCAGAAATGCAGGACCGGCCATGGAGAAATGGGAGCCTTGCTACGCTGATGGGTGGGATGTAAATTGCCAACAGCCACTCTGGAGAAGTGTACGGTGTGTTCTGAAACATCTAAAAAACACAGCTTGGAGAGCATAGGGCACTTCCACTCATGGGCGTATAAATTGGGAAAACTAAAAAGCAGCAAGACACAGGCACCCCAAAGTTTAGGGCTGCTCTGTGGACAAGAACCCCCACTTCATTACACCTTAAATATCCTAGGAAAGAGAAAAATGGATAAAGAAGTTGTGGTCCTCATGTACAATGGAATATCACTCAGCCATGAAATCAACGTCATAAGGCTAGTAGCAGCACGATGAGTGGATTTAGGTACGACGATTCTAAGTGAAATAAGTCACACAGAAAAAGACACTTATCATAAGATATCACTTCTAGAGGGAATGTAAAAACCGCTACACTTGAACTGAATTGCAAAACAGAACAGAGTCCCACGTTTAGGAAACACACTATGGCTGCTGAACGGGAAAGGTGAGGTGGGGTGATGCATAAAACAAGGGTTTCAAATTAGCTCCGATACCGTTCCATAAACCCAATATGTAAGAGACAAGACCTATTCCTTTTTCAGTGAACTGGACTCAACACCCCCTATTCACCGCACAAGAATATATCTGACTAGTAAGAATCTTCAAACCTATGTATTGATATCTCTCTGTAAGTGAGTCAAGGGGGTGTAAAGCGGCATAAACACAGCCGTGAAAAGCAGCTAAACCCCATTATAAAACTAAATGACTTTTCAAAACCCGTGAAACAAAGACAGTGAAAGAGAGAGAAATTCTTACAAAATTCGTTCAGGGGCTGTGATGCAACCTGGATTGACCATATCTAGACCCACAGCTGATTGAGACATAAGGGTGGACACTCTTGGGGCTGAGAGGTTCGGTGAGGTTGGGTGAGCCAACGCAGACCCTTTCAAGTAATACTGCATGGTACCCATCGAATGGGTCCCAAATCTCCAGGTTCAAGGGCATCTTCCTACGTCGAAAACAGGCATGAGAAACCCAGAAGATGGTACACCGTGTGATCGGGAAAGGTTTCTAAAACGCACCTCATTTCTCATCTCCTTTGCTCGGGTTCGCCATTCCAGTCGATTTACTAGCCATCTCCCTCCTTGGAGAATCAGCACCTTTAACCTCCTGTTCCGTACAGGTTGCAATTTGTCCTGAGGATGAACGGGAAGAGGGGGAACCAATGAGAGCCTAGCTCTAGGTGTTGGGACAGGCACAGGTCACTTTATTTTCCCATCAGGAAGAAGAATTAAGCACAAGCTCAGCCTGCCCCCCAGAACCAGAAGAGGGCCTGAAGCAATCCTGCGCTTTTGCGGCCAGCTCCCAAAAAAGCGAGTTGAAAAATGGAGCTCAGGGGCACTGCAATTCACAAACCTGCAGAGTTTTAAATGATACCTCTCGTCCACAAATATATTAAGGGAAGGCAACGAAGAGGCTTTGAAAGCAAGGCAGAATTGCAGGAAACAGATTTCAGGAGGTAGATTCGAATCGCCTTGAAAGCACATGAAAAGCGGCAAAACGTGGACAATGATGCCCTTGGCCAAAAAGGGCGTATGCGTTTTTTCCTGAATATATTCAGGAAAAAACGCATACGCCCTTTTTGGCCAACCAAGCAACCTGGAAAGGCCAATCAGCGCTCCAAAGAAGTCTCGCTTCCCAGCGGGCAAAAGGGCCATGCGGAAAAAAGTGTCCAAACCAGAAATGCAGGACCGGCCATGGAGAAATGGGAGCCTTGCTACGCTGATGGGTGGGATGTAAATTGCCAACAGCCACTCTGGAGAAGTGTACGGTGTGTTCTGAAACATCTAAAAAACACAGCTTGGAGAGCATAGGGCACTTCCACTCATGGGCGTATAAATTGGGAAAACTAAAAATCAGCAAGACACAGGCACCCCAAAGTTTAGGGCTGCTCTGTTGACAAGAACCCCCACTTCATTACACCTTAAATATCCTAGGAAAGAGAAAAATGGATAAAGAAGTTGGGGTCCTCATGTACAATGGAATATCACTCAGCCATGAAATCAACGTCATAAGGCTAGTAGCAGCACGATGAGTGGATTTAGGTACGACGATTCTAAGTGAAATAAGTCACACAGAAAAAGACACTTATCATAAGATATCACTTAGAGAGGGAATGTAAAAACCGCTACACTTGAACTGAATTGCAAAACAGAACAGAGTCACACGTTTAGGAAACACACTATGGCTGCTGAACGGGAAAGGTGAGGTGGGGTGATGCATAAAACAAGGGTTTCAAATTAGCTCAGATACCGTTCCATAAACCCAATATGTAAGAGACAAGACCTATTCCTTTTTCAGTGAACTGGGCTCAACACCCCCTATTCACCGCACAAGAATATATCTGACTAGTAAGAATCTTCAAACCTATGTATTGATATCTCTCTGTAAGTGAGTCAAGGGGGTGTAAAGCGGCATAAACACAGCCGTGAAAAGCAGCTAAACCCCATTATAAAAATAAATTACTTTTCAAAACCCGTGAAACAAAGGCAGTGAAAGAGAGAGAAATTCTTACAAAATTCGTTCAGGGGCTGTGAGGCAACCTGGATTGACCATATCTAGACCCACAGCTGATTGAGACATAAGGGTGGACACTCTTGGGGCTGAGAGGTTCGGTGAGGTTGGGTGAGCCAACGCAGACCCTTTCAAGTAATACTGCATGGTACCCATCCCATGGGTCCCAAATCTCCAGGTTCAAGGGCATCTTCCTACGTCGAAAACAGGCATGAGAAACCCAGAAGATGGTACACCGTGTGATCGGGAAAGGTTTCTAAAACGCACCTCATTTCTCATCTCCTTTGCTCGGTTTCGCCATTCCAGCCAATTTACTAGCCATCTCCCTCCTTGGAGAATCAGCACCTTTAACCTCCTGTTCCGTACAGGTTGCAATTTGTCCTGAGGATGAACGGGAAGAGGGGGAACCAATGAGAGACTAGCTCTAGGTGTTGGGACAGGCACAGGTCACTCTATTTTCCCATCAGGAAGAAGAATCAAGCACAAGCTCAGCCTGCCCCCCAGAACCAGAAGAGGGCCTGAAGCAATCCTGCGCTTTTGCGGCCAGCTCCCAAAAAAGCGAGTTGAAAAATGCAGCTCAGGGGCACTGCAATTCACAAACCTGCAGAGTTTTAAATGATACATCTCGTCCACAAATATATTAAGGGAAGGCAACGAAGAGGCTTTGAAAGCAAGGCAGAATTGCAGGAAACAGATTTCAGGAGGTAGATTCGAATCGCCTTGAAAGCACATGAAAAGCGGCAAAACGTGGACAATGATGCCCTTGGCCAAAAAGGGCGTCTGCGTTTTTTCCTGAATATATTCAGGAAAAAACGCAGACGCCCTTTTTGGCCAACCAAGCAACCTGGAAAGGCCAATCAGCGCTCCAAAGAAGTCTCGCTTCCCAGCGGGCAAAAGGGCCATGCGGAAAAAAGTGTCCAAACCAGAAATGCAGGACCGGCCATGGAGAAATGGGAGCCTTGCTACGCTGATGGGTGGGATGTAAATTGCCAACAGCCACTCTGGAGAAGTGTACGGTGTGTTCTGAAACATCTAAAAAACACAGCTTGGAGAGCATAGGGCACTTCCACTCATGGGCGTATAAATTGGGAAAACTAAAAATCAGCAAGACACAGGCACCCCAAAGTTTAGGGCTGCTCTGTGGACAAGAACCCCCACTTCATTACACCTTAAATATCCTAGGAAAGAGAAAAATGGATAAAGAAGTTGTGGTCCTCATGTACAATGGAATATCACTCAGCCATGAAATCAACGTCATAAGGCTAGTAGCAGCACGATGAGTGGATTTAGGTACGACGATTCTAAGTGAAATAAGTCACACAGAAAAAGACACTTATCATAAGATATCACTTCTAGAGGGAATGTAAAAACCGCTACACTTGAACTGAATTGCAAAACAGAACAGAGTCCCACGTTTAGGAAACACACTATGGCTGCTGAACGGGAAAGGTGAGGTGGGGTGATGCATAAAACAAGGGTTTCAAATTAGCTCCGATACCGTTCCATAAACCCAATATGTAAGAGACAAGACCTATTCCTTTTTCAGTGAACTGGACTCAACACCCCCTATTCACCGCACAAGAATATATCTGACTAGTAAGAATCTTCAAACCTATGTATTGATATCTCTCTGTAAGTGAGTCAAGGGGGTGTAAAGCGGCATAAACACAGCCGTGAAAAGCAGCTAAACCCCATTATAAAACTAAATTACTTTTCAAAACCCGTGAAACAAAGACAGTGAAAGAGAGAGAAATTCTTACAAAATTCGTTCAGGGGCTGTGATGCAACCTGGATTGACCATATCTAGACCCACAGCTGATTGAGACATAAGGGTGGACACTCTTGGGGCTGAGAGGTTCGGTGAGGTTGGGTGAGCCAACGCAGACCCTTTCAAGTAATACTGCATGGTACCCATCGAATGGGTCCCAAATCTCCAGGTTCAAGGGCATCTTCCTACGTCGAAAACAGGCATGAGAAACCCAGAAGATGGTACACCGTGTGATCGGGAAAGGTTTCTAAAACGCACCTCATTTCTCATCTCCTTTGCTCGGGTTCGCCATTCCAGTCGATTTACTAGCCATCTCCCTCCTTGGAGAATCAGCACCTTTAACCTCCTGTTCCGTACAGGTTGCAATTTGTCCTGAGGATGAACGGGAAGAGGGGGAACCAATGAGAGCCTAGCTCTAGGTGTTGGGACAGGCACAGGTCACTTTATTTTCCCATCAGGAAGAAGAATTAAGCACAAGCTCAGCCTGCCCCCCAGAACCAGAAGAGGGCCTGAAGCAATCCTGCGCTTTTGCGGCCAGCTCCCAAAAAAGCGAGTTGAAAAATGGAGCTCAGGGGCACTGCAATTCACAAACCTGCAGAGTTTTAAATGATACCTCTCGTCCACAAATATATTAAGGGAAGGCAACGAAGAGGCTTTGAAAGCAAGGCAGAATTGCAGGAAACAGATTTCAGGAGGTAGATTCGAATCGCCTTGAAAGCACATGAAAAGCGGCAAAACGTGGACAATGATGCCCTTGGCCAAAAAGGGCGTATGCGTTTTTTCCTGAATATATTCAGGAAAAAACGCATACGCCCTTTTTGGCCAACCAAGCAACCTGGAAAGGCCAATCAGCGCTCCAAAGAAGTCTCGCTTCCCAGCGGGCAAAAGGGCCATGCGGAAAAAAGTGTCCAAACCAGAAATGCAGGACCGGCCATGGAGAAATGGGAGCCTTGCTACGCTGATGGGTGGGATGTAAATTGCCAACAGCCACTCTGGAGAAGTGTACGGTGTGTTCTGAAACATCTAAAAAACACAGCTTGGAGAGCATAGGGCACTTCCACTCATGGGCGTATAAATTGGGAAAACTAAAAATCAGCAAGACACAGGCACCCCAAAGTTTAGGGCTGCTCTGTTGACAAGAACCCCCACTTCATTACACCTTAAATATCCTAGGAAAGAGAAAAATGGATAAAGAAGTTGGGGTCCTCATGTACAATGGAATATCACTCAGCCATGAAATCAACGTCATAAGGCTAGTAGCAGCACGATGAGTGGATTTAGGTACGACGATTCTAAGTGAAATAAGTCACACAGAAAAAGACACTTATCATAAGATATCACTTAGAGAGGGAATGTAAAAACCGCTACACTTGAACTGAATTGCAAAACAGAACAGAGTCACACGTTTAGGAAACACACTATGGCTGCTGAACGGGAAAGGTGAGGTGGGGTGATGCATAAAACAAGGGTTTCAAATTAGCTCAGATACCGTTCCATAAACCCAATATGTAAGAGACAAGACCTATTCCTTTTTCAGTGAACTGGGCTCAACACCCCCTATTCACCGCACAAGAATATATCTGACTAGTAAGAATCTTCAAACCTATGTATTGATATCTCTCTGTAAGTGAGTCAAGGGGGTGTAAAGCGGCATAAACACAGCCGTGAAAAGCAGCTAAACCCCATTATAAAAATAAATTACTTTTCAAAACCCGTGAAACAAAGGCAGTGAAAGAGAGAGAAATTCTTACAAAATTCGTTCAGGGGCTGTGAGGCAACCTGGATTGACCATATCTAGACCCACAGCTGATTGAGACATAAGGGTGGACACTCTTGGGGCTGAGAGGTTCGGTGAGGTTGGGTGAGCCAACGCAGACCCTTTCAAGTAATACTGCATGGTACCCATCCCATGGGTCCCAAATCTCCAGGTTCAAGGGCATCTTCCTACGTCGAAAACAGGCATGAGAAACCCAGAAGATGGTACACCGTGTGATCGGGAAAGGTTTCTAAAACGCACCTCATTTCTCATCTCCTTTGCTCGGTTTCGCCATTCCAGCCAATTTACTAGCCATCTCCCTCCTTGGAGAATCAGCACCTTTAACCTCCTGTTCCGTACAGGTTGCAATTTGTCCTGAGGATGAACGGGAAGAGGGGGAACCAATGAGAGACTAGCTCTAGGTGTTGGGACAGGCACAGGTCACTCTATTTTCCCATCAGGAAGAAGAATCAAGCACAAGCTCAGCCTGCCCCCCAGAACCAGAAGAGGGCCTGAAGCAATCCTGCGCTTTTGCGGCCAGCTCCCAAAAAAGCGAGTTGAAAAATGCAGCTCAGGGGCACTGCAATTCACAAACCTGCAGAGTTTTAAATGATACATCTCGTCCACAAATATATTAAGGGAAGGCAACGAAGAGGCTTTGAAAGCAAGGCAGAATTGCAGGAAACAGATTTCAGGAGGTAGATTCGAATCGCCTTGAAAGCACATGAAAAGCGGCAAAACGTGGACAATGATGCCCTTGGCCAAAAAGGGCGTCTGCGTTTTTTCCTGAATATATTCAGGAAAAAACGCAGACGCCCTTTTTGGCCAACCAAGCAACCTGGAAAGGCCAATCAGCGCTCCAAAGAAGTCTCGCTTCCCAGCGGGCAAAAGGGCCATGCGGAAAAAAGTGTCCAAACCAGAAATGCAGGACCGGCCATGGAGAAATGGGAGCCTTGCTACGCTGATGGGTGGGATGTAAATTGCCAACAGCCACTCTGGAGAAGTGTACGGTGTGTTCTGAAACATCTAAAAAACACAGCTTGGAGAGCATAGGGCACTTCCACTCATGGGCGTATAAATTGGGAAAACTAAAAATCAGCAAGACACAGGCACCCCAAAGTTTAGGGCTGCTCTGTGGACAAGAACCCCCACTTCATTACACCTTAAATATCCTAGGAAAGAGAAAAATGGATAAAGAAGTTGTGGTCCTCATGTACAATGGAATATCACTCAGCCATGAAATCAACGTCATAAGGCTAGTAGCAGCACGATGAGTGGATTTAGGTACGACGATTCTAAGTGAAATAAGTCACACAGAAAAAGACACTTATCATAAGATATCACTTCTAGAGGGAATGTAAAAACCGCTACACTTGAACTGAATTGCAAAACAGAACAGAGTCCCACGTTTAGGAAACACACTATGGCTGCTGAACGGGAAAGGTGAGGTGGGGTGATGCATAAAACAAGGGTTTCAAATTAGCTCCGATACCGTTCCATAAACCCAATATGTAAGAGACAAGACCTATTCCTTTTTCAGTGAACTGGACTCAACACCCCCTATTCACCGCACAAGAATATATCTGACTAGTAAGAATCTTCAAACCTATGTATTGATATCTCTCTGTAAGTGAGTCAAGGGGGTGTAAAGCGGCATAAACACAGCCGTGAAAAGCAGCTAAACCCCATTATAAAACTAAATTACTTTTCAAAACCCGTGAAACAAAGACAGTGAAAGAGAGAGAAATTCTTACAAAATTCGTTCAGGGGCTGTGATGCAACCTGGATTGACCATATCTAGACCCACAGCTGATTGAGACATAAGGGTGGACACTCTTGGGGCTGAGAGGTTCGGTGAGGTTGGGTGAGCCAACGCAGACCCTTTCAAGTAATACTGCATGGTACCCATCGAATGGGTCCCAAATCTCCAGGTTCAAGGGCATCTTCCTACGTCGAAAACAGGCATGAGAAACCCAGAAGATGGTACACCGTGTGATCGGGAAAGGTTTCTAAAACGCACCTCATTTCTCATCTCCTTTGCTCGGGTTCGCCATTCCAGTCGATTTACTAGCCATCTCCCTCCTTGGAGAATCAGCACCTTTAACCTCCTGTTCCGTACAGGTTGCAATTTGTCCTGAGGATGAACGGGAAGAGGGGGAACCAATGAGAGACTAGCTCTAGGTGTTGGGACAGGCACAGGTCACTCTATTTTCCCATCAGGAAGAAGAATCAAGCACAAGCTCAGCCTGCCCCCCAGAACCAGAAGAGGGCCTGAAGCAATCCTGCGCTTTTGCGGCCAGCTCCCAAAAAAGCGAGTTGAAAAATGGAGCTCAGGGGCACTGCAATTCACAAACCTGCAGAGTTTTAAATGATACCTCTCGTCCACAAATATATTAAGGGAAGGCAACGAAGAGGCTTTGAAAGCAAGGCAGAATTGCAGGAAACAGATTTCAGGAGGTAGATTCGAATCGCCTTGAAAGCACATGAAAAGCGGCAAAACGTGGACAATGATGCCCTTGGCCAAAAAGGGCGTATGCGTTTTTTCCTGAATATATTCAGGAAAAAACGCATACGCCCTTTTTGGCCAACCAAGCAACCTGGAAAGGCCAATCAGCGCTCCAAAGAAGTCTCGCTTCCCAGCGGGCAAAAGGGCCATGCGGAAAAAAGTGTCCAAACCAGAAATGCAGGACCGGCCATGGAGAAATGGGAGCCTTGCTACGCTGATGGGTGGGATGTAAATTGCCAACAGCCACTCTGGAGAAGTGTACGGTGTGTTCTGAAACATCTAAAAAACACAGCTTGGAGAGCATAGGGCACTTCCACTCATGGGCGTATAAATTGGGAAAACTAAAAATCAGCAAGACACAGGCACCCCAAAGTTTAGGGCTGCTCTGTGGACAAGAACCCCCACTTCATTACACCTTAAATATCCTAGGAAAGAGAAAAATGGATAAAGAAGTTGTGGTCCTCATGTACAATGGAATATCACTCAGCCATGAAATCAACGTCATAAGGCTAGTAGCAGCACGATGAGTGGATTTAGGTTCGACGATTCTAAGTGAAATAAGTCACACAGAAAAAGACACTTATCATAAGATATCACTTCTAGAGGGAATGTAAAAACCGCTACACTTGAACTGAATTGCAAAACAGAACATAGTCCCACGTTTAGGAAACACACTATGGCTGCTGAACGGGAAAGGTGAGGTGGGGTGATGCATAAAACAAGGGTTTCAAATTAGCTCCGATACCGTTCCATAAACCCAATATGTAAGAGACAAGACCTATTCCTTTTTCAGTGAACTGGACTCAACACCCCCTATTCACCGCACAAGAATATATCTGACTAGTAAGAATCTTCAAACCTATGTATTGATATCTCTCTGTAAGTGAGTCAAGGGGGTGTAAAGCGGCATAAACACAGCCGTGAATAGCAGCTAAACCCCATTATAAAAATAAATTACTTTTCAAAACCCGTGAAACAAAGACAGTGAAAGAGAGAGATATTCTTACAAAATTCGTTCAGGGGCTGTGATGCAACCTGGATTGACCATATCTAGACCCACAGCTGATTGAGACATAAGGGTGGACACTCTTGGGGCTGAGAGGTTCGGTGAGGTTGGGTGAGCCAACGCAGACCCTTTCAAGTAATACTGCATGGTACCCATCGAATGGGTCCCAAATCTCCAGGTTCAAGGGCATCTTCCTACGTCGAAAACAGGCATGAGAAACCCAGAAGATGGTACACCGTGTGATCGGGAAAGGTTTCTAAAACGCACCTCATTTCTCATCTCCTTTGCTCGGGTTCGCCATTCCAGCCGATTTACTAGCCATCTCCCTCCTTGGAGAATCAGCACCTTTAACCTCCTGTTCCGTACAGGTTGCAATTTGTCCTGAGGATGAACGGGAAGAGGGGGAACCAATGAGAGACTAGCTCTAGGTGTTGGGACAGGCACAGGTCACTCTATTTTCCCATCAGGAAGAAGAATCAAGCACAAGCTCAGCCTGCCCCCCAGAACCAGAAGAGGGCCTGAAGCAATCCTGCGCTTTTGCGGCCAGCTCCCAAAAAAGCGAGTTGAAAAATGGAGCTCAGGGGCACTGCAATTCACAAACCTGCAGAGTTTTAAATGATACCTCTCGTCCACAAATATATTAAGGGAAGGCAACGAAGAGGCTTTGAAAGCAAGGCAGAATTGCAGGAAACAGATTTCAGGAGGTAGATTCGAATCGCCTTGAAAGCACATGAAAAGCGGCAAAACGTGGACAATGATGCCCTTGGCCAAAAAGGGCGTATGCGTTTTTTCCTGAATATATTCAGGAAAAAACGCATACGCCCTTTTTGGCCAACCAAGCAACCTGGAAAGGCCAATCAGCGCTCCAAAGAAGTCTCGCTTCCCAGCGGGCAAAAGGGCCATGCGGAAAAAAGTGTCCAAACCAGAAATGCAGGACCGGCCATGGAGAAATGGGAGCCTTGCTACGCTGATGGGTGGGATGTAAATTGCCAACAGCCACTCCGGAGAAGTGTACGGTGTGTTCTGAAACATCTAAAAAACACAGCTTGGAGAGCATAGGGCACTTCCACTCATGGGCGTATAAATTGGGAAAACTAAAAATCAGCAAGACACAGGCACCCCAAAGTTTAGGGCTGCTCTGTTGACAAGAACCCCCACTTCATTACACCTTAAATATCCTAGGAAAGCGAAAAATGGATAAAGAAGTTGTGGTCCTCATGTACAATGGAATATCACTCAGCCATGAAATCCACGTCATAAGGCTAGTAGCAGCACGATGAGTGGATTTAGGTACGACGATTCTAAGTGAAATAAGTCACACAGAAAAAGACACTTATCATAAGATATGACTTCTAGAGGGAATGTAAAAACCGCTACACTTGAACTGAATTACAAAACAGAACAGAGTCACACATTTAGGAAACACACTACGGCTGCTGAACGGGAAAGGTGAGGTGGGGTGATGCATAAAACAAGGGTTTCAAATTAGCTCCGATACCGTTCCATAAACCCAATATGTAAGAGACAAGACCTATTCCTTTTTCAGTGAACTGGACTCAACACCCCCTATTCACCGCACAAGAATATATCTGACTAGTAAGAATCTTCAAACCTATGTATTGATATCTCTCTGTAAGTGAGTCAAGGGGGTGTAAAGCGGCATAAACACAGCCGTGAAAAGCAGCTAAACCCCATTATAAAAATAAATTACTTTTCAAAACCCGTGAAACAAAGACAGTGAAAGAGAGAGAAATTCTTACAAAATTCGTTCAGGGGCTGTGATGCAACCTGGATTGACCATATCTAGACCCACAGCTGATTGAGATATAAGGGTGGACACTCTTGGGGCTGAGAGGTTCGGTGAGGTTGGGTGAGCCAACGCAGACCCTTTCAAGTAATACTGCATGGTACCCATCCCATGGGTCCCAAATCTCCAGGTTCAAGGGCATCTTCCTACGTCGAAAACAGGCATGAGAAACCCAGAAGATGGTACACCGTGTGATCGGGAAAGGTTTCTAAAACGCACCTCATTTCTCATCTCCTTTGCTCGGGTTCGCCATTCCAGTCGATTTACTAGCCATCTCCCTCCTTGGAGAATCAGCACCTTTAACCTCCTGTTCCGTACAGGTTGCAATTTGTCCTGAGGATGAACGGGAAGAGGGGGAACCAATGAGAGACTAGCTCTAGGTGTTGGGACAGGCACAGGTCACTCTATTTTCCCATCAGGAAGAAGAATCAAGCACAAGCTCAGCCTGCCCCCCAGAACCAGAAGAGGGCCTGAAGCAATCCTGCGCTTTTGCGGCCAGCTCCCAAAAAAGCGAGTTGAAAAATGGAGCTCAGGGGCACTGCAATTCACAAACCTGCAGAGTTTTAAATGATACCTCTCGTCCACAAATATATTAAGGGAAGGCAACGAAGAGGCTTTGAAAGCAAGGCAGAATTGCAGGAAACAGATTTCAGGAGGTAGATTCGAATCGCCTTGAAAGCACATGAAAAGCGGCAAAACGTGGACAATGATGCCCTTGGCCAAAAAGGGCGTATGCGTTTTTTCCTGAATATATTCAGGAAAAAACGCATACGCCCTTTTTGGCCAACCAAGCAACCTGGAAAGGCCAATCAGCGCTCCAAAGAAGTCTCGCTTCCCAGCGGGCAAAAGGGCCATGCGGAAAAAAGTGTCCAAACCAGAAATGCAGGACCGGCCATGGAGAAATGGGAGCCTTGCTACGCTGATGGGTGGGATGTAAATTGCCAACAGCCACTCTGGAGAAGTGTACGGTGTGTTCTGAAACATCTAAAAAACACAGCTTGGAGAGCATAGGGCACTTCCACTCATGGGCGTATAAATTGGGAAAACTAAAAATCAGCAAGACACAGGCACCCCAAAGTTTAGGGCTGCTCTGTGGACAAGAACCCCCACTTCATTACACCTTAAATATCCTAGGAAAGAGAAAAATGGATAAAGAAGTTGTGGTCCTCATGTACAATGGAATATCACTCAGCCATGAAATCAACGTCATAAGGCTAGTAGCAGCACGATGAGTGGATTTAGGTTCGACGATTCTAAGTGAAATAAGTCACACAGAAAAAGACACTTATCATAAGATATCACTTCTAGAGGGAATGTAAAAACCGCTACACTTGAACTGAATTGCAAAACAGAACATAGTCCCACGTTTAGGAAACACACTATGGCTGCTGAACGGGAAAGGTGAGGTGGGGTGATGCATAAAACAAGGGTTTCAAATTAGCTCCGATACCGTTCCATAAACCCAATATGTAAGAGACAAGACCTATTCCTTTTTCAGTGAACTGGACTCAACACCCCCTATTCACCGCACAAGAATATATCTGACTAGTAAGAATCTTCAAACCTATGTATTGATATCTCTCTGTAAGTGAGTCAAGGGGGTGTAAAGCGGCATAAACACAGCCGTGAATAGCAGCTAAACCCCATTATAAAAATAAATTACTTTTCAAAACCCGTGAAACAAAGACAGTGAAAGAGAGAGATATTCTTACAAAATTCGTTCAGGGGCTGTGATGCAACCTGGATTGACCATATCTAGACCCACAGCTGATTGAGACATAAGGGTGGACACTCTTGGGGCTGAGAGGTTCGGTGAGGTTGGGTGAGCCAACGCAGACCCTTTCAAGTAATACTGCATGGTACCCATCGAATGGGTCCCAAATCTCCAGGTTCAAGGGCATCTTCCTACGTCGAAAACAGGCATGAGAAACCCAGAAGATGGTACACCGTGTGATCGGGAAAGGTTTCTAAAACGCACCTCATTTCTCATCTCCTTTGCTCGGGTTCGCCATTCCAGCCGATTTACTAGCCATCTCCCTCCTTGGAGAATCAGCACCTTTAACCTCCTGTTCCGTACAGGTTGCAATTTGTCCTGAGGATGAACGGGAAGAGGGGGAACCAATGAGAGACTAGCTCTAGGTGTTGGGACAGGCACAGGTCACTCTATTTTCCCATCAGGAAGAAGAATCAAGCACAAGCTCAGCCTGCCCCCCAGAACCAGAAGAGGGCCTGAAGCAATCCTGCGCTTTTGCGGCCAGCTCCCAAAAAAGCGAGTTGAAAAATGGAGCTCAGGGGCACTGCAATTCACAAACCTGCAGAGTTTTAAATGATACCTCTCGTCCACAAATATATTAAGGGAAGGCAACGAAGAGGCTTTGAAAGCAAGGCAGAATTGCAGGAAACAGATTTCAGGAGGTAGATTCGAATCGCCTTGAAAGCACATGAAAAGCGGCAAAACGTGGACAATGATGCCCTTGGCCAAAAAGGGCGTATGCGTTTTTTCCTGAATATATTCAGGAAAAAACGCATACGCCCTTTTTGGCCAACCAAGCAACCTGGAAAGGCCAATCAGCGCTCCAAAGAAGTCTCGCTTCCCAGCGGGCAAAAGGGCCATGCGGAAAAAAGTGTCCAAACCAGAAATGCAGGACCGGCCATGGAGAAATGGGAGCCTTGCTACGCTGATGGGTGGGATGTAAATTGCCAACAGCCACTCCGGAGAAGTGTACGGTGTGTTCTGAAACATCTAAAAAACACAGCTTGGAGAGCATAGGGCACTTCCACTCATGGGCGTATAAATTGGGAAAACTAAAAATCAGCAAGACACAGGCACCCCAAAGTTTAGGGCTGCTCTGTTGACAAGAACCCCCACTTCATTACACCTTAAATATCCTAGGAAAGCGAAAAATGGATAAAGAAGTTGTGGTCCTCATGTACAATGGAATATCACTCAGCCATGAAATCCACGTCATAAGGCTAGTAGCAGCACGATGAGTGGATTTAGGTACGACGATTCTAAGTGAAATAAGTCACACAGAAAAAGACACTTATCATAAGATATGACTTCTAGAGGGAATGTAAAAACCGCTACACTTGAACTGAATTACAAAACAGAACAGAGTCACACATTTAGGAAACACACTACGGCTGCTGAACGGGAAAGGTGAGGTGGGGTGATGCATAAAACAAGGGTTTCAAATTAGCTCCGATACCGTTCCATAAACCCAATATGTAAGAGACAAGACCTATTCCTTTTTCAGTGAACTGGACTCAACACCCCCTATTCACCGCACAAGAATATATCTGACTAGTAAGAATCTTCAAACCTATGTATTGATATCTCTCTGTAAGTGAGTCAAGGGGGTGTAAAGCGGCATAAACACAGCCGTGAAAAGCAGCTAAACCCCATTATAAAAATAAATTACTTTTCAAAACCCGTGAAACAAAGACAGTGAAAGAGAGAGAAATTCTTACAAAATTCGTTCAGGGGCTGTGATGCAACCTGGATTGACCATATCTAGACCCACAGCTGATTGAGATATAAGGGTGGACACTCTTGGGGCTGAGAGGTTCGGTGAGGTTGGGTGAGCCAACGCAGACCCTTTCAAGTAATACTGCATGGTACCCATCCCATGGGTCCCAAATCTCCAGGTTCAAGGGCATCTTCCTACGTCGAAAACAGGCATGAGAAACCCAGAAGATGGTACACCGTGTGATCGGGAAAGGTTTCTAAAACGCACCTCATTTCTCATCTCCTTTGCTCGGGTTCGCCATTCCAGTCGATTTACTAGCCATCTCCCTCCTTGGAGAATCAGCACCTTTAACCTCCTGTTCCGTACAGGTTGCAATTTGTCCTGAGGATGAACGGGAAGAGGGGGAACCAATGAGAGACTAGCTCTAGGTGTTGGGACAGGCACAGGTCACTCTATTTTCCCATCAGGAAGAAGAATCAAGCACAAGCTCAGCCTGCCCCCCAGAACCAGAAGAGGGCCTGAAGCAATCCTGCGCTTTTGCGGCCAGCTCCCAAAAAAGCGAGTTGAAAAATGGAGCTCAGGGGCACTGCAATTCACAAACCTGCAGAGTTTTAAATGATACCTCTCGTCCACAAATATATTAAGGGAAGGCAACGAAGAGGCTTTGAAAGCAAGGCAGAATTGCAGGAAACAGATTTCAGGAGGTAGATTCGAATCGCCTTGAAAGCACATGAAAAGCGGCAAAACGTGGACAATGATGCCCTTGGCCAAAAAGGGCGTATGCGTTTTTTCCTGAATATATTCAGGAAAAAACGCATACGCCCTTTTTGGCCAACCAAGCAACCTGGAAAGGCCAATCAGCGCTCCAAAGAAGTCTCGCTTCCCAGCGGGCAAAAGGGCCATGCGGAAAAAAGTGTCCAAACCAGAAATGCAGGACCGGCCATGGAGAAATGGGAGCCTTGCTACGCTGATGGGTGGGATGTAAATTGCCAACAGCCACTCCGGAGAAGTGTACGGTGTGTTCTGAAACATCTAAAAAACACAGCTTGGAGAGCATAGGGCACTTCCACTCATGGGCGTATAAATTGGGAAAACTAAAAATCAGCAAGACACAGGCACCCCAAAGTTTAGGGCTGCTCTGTTGACAAGAACCCCCACTTCATTACACCTTAAATATCCTAGGAAAGCGAAAAATGGATAAAGAAGTTGTGGTCCTCATGTACAATGGAATATCACTCAGCCATGAAATCCACGTCATAAGGCTAGTATCAGCACGATGAGTGGATTTAGGTACGACGATTCTAAGTGAAATAAGTCACACAGAAAAAGACACTTATCATAAGATATCACTTATAGAGGGAATGTAAAAACCGCTACACTTGAACTGAATTGCAAAACAGAACAGAGTCCCACGTTTAGGAAACACACTATGGCTGCTGAACGGGAAAGGTGAGGTGGGGTGATGCATAAAACAAGGGTTTCAAATTAGCTCAGATACCGTTCCATAAACCCAATATGTAAGAGACAAGACCTATTCCTTTTTCAGTGAACTGGGCTCAACACCCCCTATTCACCGCACAAGAATATATCTGACTAGTAAGAATCTTCAAACCTATGTATTGATATCTCTCTGTAAGTGAGTCAAGGGGGTGTAAAGCGGCATAAACACAGCCGTGAAAAGCAGCTAAACCCCATTATAAAACTAAATTACTTTTCAAAACCCGTGAAACAAAGACAGTGAAAGAGAGAGAAATTCTTACAAAATTCGTTCAGGGGCTGTGATGCAACCTGGATTGACCATATCTAGACCCACAGCTGATTGAGACATAAGGGTGGACACTCTTGGGGCTGAGAGGTTCGGTGAGGTTGGGTGAGCCAACGCAGACCCTTTCAAGTAATACTGCATGGTACCCATCGAATGGGTCCCAAATCTCCAGGTTCAAGGGCATCTTCCTACGTCGAAAACAGGCATGAGAAACCCAGAAGATGGTACACCGTGTGATCGGGAAAGGTTTCTAAAACGCACCTCATTTCTCATCTCCTTTGCTCGGGTTCGCCATTCCAGCCGATTTACTAGCCATCTCCCTCCTTGGAGAATCAGCACCTTTAACCTCCTGTTCCGTACAGGTTGCAATTTGTCCTGAGGATGAACGGGAAGAGGGGGAACCAATGAGAGACTAGCTCTAGGTGTTGGGACAGGCACAGGTCACTCTATTTTCCCATCAGGAAGAAGAATCAAGCACAAGCTCAGCCTGCCCCCCAGAACCAGAAGAGGGCCTGAAGCAATCCTGCGCTTTTGCGGCCAGCTCCCAAAAAAGCGAGTTGAAAAATGGAGCTCAGGGGCACTGCAATTCACAAACCTGCAGAGTTTTAAATGATACCTCTCGTCCACAAATATATTAAGGGAAGGCAACGAAGAGGCTTTGAAAGCAAGGCAGAATTGCAGGAAACAGATTTCAGGAGGTAGATTCGAATCGCCTTGAAAGCACATGAAAAGCGGCAAAACGTGGACAATGATGCCCTTGGCCAAAAAGGGCGTATGCGTTTTTTCCTGAATATATTCAGGAAAAAACGCATACGCCCTTTTTGGCCAACCAAGCAACCTGGAAAGGCCAATCAGCGCTCCAAAGAAGTCTCGCTTCCCAGCGGGCAAAAGGGCCATGCGGAAAAAAGTGTCCAAACCAGAAATGCAGGACCGGCCATGGAGAAATGGGAGCCTTGCTACGCTGATGGGTGGGATGTAAATTGCCAACAGCCACTCCGGAGAAGTGTACGGTGTGTTCTGAAACATCTAAAAAACACAGCTTGGAGAGCATAGGGCACTTCCACTCATGGGCGTATAAATTGGGAAAACTAAAAATCAGCAAGACACAGGCACCCCAAAGTTTAGGGCTGCTCTGTTGACAAGAACCCCCACTTCATTACACCTTAAATATCCTAGGAAAGCGAAAAATGGATAAAGAAGTTGTGGTCCTCATGTACAATGGAATATCACTCAGCCATGAAATCCACGTCATAAGGCTAGTAGCAGCACGATGAGTGGATTTAGGTACGACGATTCTAAGTGAAATAAGTCACACAGAAAAAGACACTTATCATAAGATATGACTTCTAGAGGGAATGTAAAAACCGCTACACTTGAACTGAATTACAAAACAGAACAGAGTCACACATTTAGGAAACACACTACGGCTGCTGAACGGGAAAGGTGAGGTGGGGTGATGCATAAAACAAGGGTTTCAAATTAGCTCCGATACCGTTCCATAAACCCAATATGTAAGAGACAAGACCTATTCCTTTTTCAGTGAACTGGACTCAACACCCCCTATTCACCGCACAAGAATATATCTGACTAGTAAGAATCTTCAAACCTATGTATTGATATCTCTCTGTAAGTGAGTCAAGGGGGTGTAAAGCGGCATAAACACAGCCGTGAAAAGCAGCTAAACCCCATTATAAAAATAAATTACTTTTCAAAACCCGTGAAACAAAGACAGTGAAAGAGAGAGAAATTCTTACAAAATTCGTTCAGGGGCTGTGATGCAACCTGGATTGACCATATCTAGACCCACAGCTGATTGAGATATAAGGGTGGACACTCTTGGGGCTGAGAGGTTCGGTGAGGTTGGGTGAGCCAACGCAGACCCTTTCAAGTAATACTGCATGGTACCCATCCCATGGGTCCCAAATCTCCAGGTTCAAGGGCATCTTCCTACGTCGAAAACAGGCATGAGAAACCCAGAAGATGGTACACCGTGTGATCGGGAAAGGTTTCTAAAACGCACCTCATTTCTCATCTCCTTTGCTCGGGTTCGCCATTCCAGTCGATTTACTAGCCATCTCCCTCCTTGGAGAATCAGCACCTTTAACCTCCTGTTCCGTACAGGTTGCAATTTGTCCTGAGGATGAACGGGAAGAGGGGGAACCAATGAGAGACTAGCTCTAGGTGTTGGGACAGGCACAGGTCACTCTATTTTCCCATCAGGAAGAAGAATTAAGCACAAGCTCAGCCTGCCCCCCAGAACCAGAAGAGGGCCTGAAGCAATCCTGCGCTTTTGCGGCCAGCTCCCAAAAAAGCGAGTTGAAAAATGGAGCTCAGGGGCACTGCAATTCACAAACCTGCAGAGTTTTAAATGATACCTCTCGTCCACAAATATATTAAGGGAAGGCAACGAAGAGGCTTTGAAAGCAAGGCAGAATTGCAGGAAACAGATTTCAGGAGGTAGATTCGAATCGCCTTGAAAGCACATGAAAAGCGGCAAAACGTGGACAATGATGCCCTTGGCCAAAAAGGGCGTATGCGTTTTTTCCTGAATATATTCAGGAAAAAACGCATACGCCCTTTTTGGCCAACCAAGCAACCTGGAAAGGCCAATCAGCGCTCCAAAGAAGTCTCGCTTCCCAGCGGGCAAAAGGGCCATGCGGAAAAAAGTGTCCAAACCAGAAATGCAGGACCGGCCATGGAGAAATGGGAGCCTTGCTACGCTGATGGGTGGGATGTAAATTGCCAACAGCCACTCTGGAGAAGTGTACGGTGTGTTCTGAAACATCTAAAAAACACAGCTTGGAGAGCATAGGGCACTTCCACTCATGGGCGTATAAATTGGGAAAACTAAAAATCAGCAAGACACAGGCACCCCAAAGTTTAGGGCTGCTCTGTTGACAAGAACCCCCACTTCATTACACCTTAAATATCCTAGGAAAGAGAAAAATGGATAAAGAAGTTGGGGTCCTCATGTACAATGGAATATCACTCAGCCATGAAATCAACGTCATAAGGCTAGTAGCAGCACGATGAGTGGATTTAGGTACGACGATTCTAAGTGAAATAAGTCACACAGAAAAAGACACTTATCATAAGATATCACTTCTAGAGGGAATGTAAAAACCGCTACACTTGAACTGAATTGCAAAACAGAACAGAGTCACACGTTTAGGAAACACACTATGGCTGCTGAACGGGCAAGGTGAGGTGGGGTGATGCATAAAACAAGGGTTTCAAATTAGCTCAGATACCGTTCCATAAACGCAATATGTAAGAGACAAGACCTATTCCTTTTTCAGTGAACTGGACTCAACACCCCCTATTCACCGCACAAGAATATATCTGACTAGTAAGAATCATCAAACCTATGTATTGATATCTCTCTGTAAGTGAGTCAAGGGGGTGTAAAGCGGCATAAACACAGCCGTGAAAAGCAGCTAAACCCCATTATAAAAATAAATTACTTTTCAAAACCCGTGAAACAAAGACAGTGAAAGAGAGAGAAATTCTTACAAAATTCGTTCACGGGCTGTGATGCAACCTGGATTGACCATATCTAGACACACAGCTGATTGAGACATAAGGGTGGACACTCTTGGGGCTGAGAGGTTCGGTGAGGTTGGGTGAGCCAACGCAGACCCTTTCAAGTAATACTCCATGGTTCCCATCCCATGGGTCCCAAATCTCCAGGTTCAAGGGCATCTTCCTACGTCGAAAACAGGCATGAGAAACCCAGAAGATGGTACACCGTGTGATCGGGAAAGGTTTCTAAAACGCACCTCATTTCTCATCTCCTTTGCTCGGGTTCGCCATTCCAGCCGATTTACTAGCCATCTCCCTCCTTGGAGAATCAGCACCTTTAACCTCCTGTTCCGTACAGGTTGCAATTTGTCCTGAGGATGAACGGGAAGAGGGGGAACCAATGAGAGACTAGCTCTAGGTGTTGGGACAGGCACAGGTCACTCTATTTTCCCATCAGGAAGAAGAATTAAGCACAAGCTCAGCCTGCCCCCCAGAACCAGAAGAGGGCCTGAAGCAATCCTGCGCTTTTGCGGCCAGCTCCCAAAAAAGCGAGTTGAAAAATGGAGCTCAGGGGCACTGCAATTCACAAACCTGCAGAGTTTTAAATGATACCTCTCGTCCACAAATATATTAAGGGAAGGCAACGAAGAGGCTTTGAAAGCAAGGCAGAATTGCAGGAAACAGATTTCAGGAGGTAGATTCGAATCGCCTTGAAAGCACATGAAAAGCGGCAAAACGTGGACAATGATGCCCTTGGCCAAAAAGGGCGTATGCGTTTTTTCCTGAATATATTCAGGAAAAAACGCATACGCCCTTTTTGGCCAACCAAGCAACCTGGAAAGGCCAATCAGCGCTCCAAAGAAGTCTCGCTTCCCAGCGGGCAAAAGGGCCATGCGGAAAAAAGTGTCCAAACCAGAAATGCAGGACCGGCCATGGAGAAATGGGAGCCTTGCTACGCTGATGGGTGGGATGTAAATTGCCAACAGCCACTCTGGAGAAGTGTACGGTGTGTTCTGAAACATCTAAAAAACACAGCTTGGAGAGCATAGGGCACTTCCACTCATGGGCGTATAAATTGGGAAAACTAAAAATCAGCAAGACACAGGCACCCCAAAGTTTAGGGCTGCTCTGTTGACAAGAACCCCCACTTCATTACACCTTAAATATCCTAGGAAAGAGAAAAATGGATAAAGAAGTTGGGGTCCTCATGTACAATGGAATATCACTCAGCCATGAAATCAACGTCATAAGGCTAGTAGCAGCACGATGAGTGGATTTAGGTACGACGATTCTAAGTGAAATAAGTCACACAGAAAAAGACACTTATCATAAGATATCACTTCTAGAGGGAATGTAAAAACCGCTACACTTGAACTGAATTGCAAAACAGAACAGAGTCACACGTTTAGGAAACACACTATGGCTGCTGAACGGGCAAGGTGAGGTGGGGTGATGCATAAAACAAGGGTTTCAAATTAGCTCAGATACCGTTCCATAAACGCAATATGTAAGAGACAAGACCTATTCCTTTTTCAGTGAACTGGACTCAACACCCCCTATTCACCGCACAAGAATATATCTGACTAGTAAGAATCATCAAACCTATGTATTGATATCTCTCTGTAAGTGAGTCAAGGGGGTGTAAAGCGGCATAAACACAGCCGTGAAAAGCAGCTAAACCCCATTATAAAAATAAATTACTTTTCAAAACCCGTGAAACAAAGACAGTGAAAGAGAGAGAAATTCTTACAAAATTCGTTCACGGGCTGTGATGCAACCTGGATTGACCATATCTAGACACACAGCTGATTGAGACATAAGGGTGGACACTCTTGGGGCTGAGAGGTTCGGTGAGGTTGGGTGAGCCAACGCAGACCCTTTCAAGTAATACTCCATGGTTCCCATCCCATGGGTCCCAAATCTCCAGGTTCAAGGGCATCTTCCTACGTCGAAAACAGGCATGAGAAACCCAGAAGATGGTACACCGTGTGATCGGGAAAGGTTTCTAAAACGCACCTCATTTCTCATCTCCTTTGCTCGGGTTCGCCATTCCAGCCGATTTACTAGCCATCTCCCTCCTTGGAGAATCAGCACCTTTAACCTCCTGTTCCGTACAGGTTGCAATTTGTCCTGAGGATGAACGGGAAGAGGGGGAACCAATGAGAGACTAGCTCTAGGTGTTGGGACAGGCACAGGTCACTCTATTTTCCCATCAGGAAGAAGAATTAAGCACAAGCTCAGCCTGCCCCCCAGAACCAGAAGAGGGCCTGAAGCAATCCTGCGCTTTTGCGGCCAGCTCCCAAAAAAGCGAGTTGAAAAATGGAGCTCAGGGGCACTGCAATTCACAAACCTGCAGAGTTTTAAATGATACCTCTCGTCCACAAATATATTAAGGGAAGGCAACGAAGAGGCTTTGAAAGCAAGGCAGAATTGCAGGAAACAGATTTCAGGAGGTAGATTCGAATCGCCTTGAAAGCACATGAAAAGCGGCAAAACGTGGACAATGATGCCCTTGGCCAAAAAGGGCGTATGCGTTTTTTCCTGAATATATTCAGGAAAAAACGCATACGCCCTTTTTGGCCAACCAAGCAACCTGGAAAGGCCAATCAGCGCTCCAAAGAAGTCTCGCTTCCCAGCGGGCAAAAGGGCCATGCGGAAAAAAGTGTCCAAACCAGAAATGCAGGACCGGCCATGGAGAAATGGGAGCCTTGCTACGCTGATGGGTGGGATGTAAATTGCCAACAGCCACTCTGGAGAAGTGTACGGTGTGTTCTGAAACATCTAAAAAACACAGCTTGGAGAGCATAGGGCACTTCCACTCATGGGCGTATAAATTGGGAAAACTAAAAATCAGCAAGACACAGGCACCCCAAAGTTTAGGGCTGCTCTGTTGACAAGAACCCCCACTTCATTACACCTTAAATATCCTAGGAAAGAGAAAAATGGATAAAGAAGTTGGGGTCCTCATGTACAATGGAATATCACTCAGCCATGAAATCAACGTCATAAGGCTAGTAGCAGCATGATGAGTGGATTTAGGTACGACGATTCTAAGTGAAATAAGTCACACAGAAAAAGACACTTATCATAAGATATCACTTCTAGAGGGAATGTAAAAACCGCTACACTTGAACTGAATTGCAAAACAGAACAGAGTCCCACGTTTAGGAAACACACTATGGCTGCTGAACGGGCAAGGTGAGGTGGGGTGATGCATAAAACAAGGGTTTCAAATTAGCTCAGATACCGTTCCATAAACGCAATATGTAAGAGACAAGACCTATTCCTTTTTCAGTGAACTGGACTCAACACCCCCTATTCACCGCACAAGAATATATCTGACTAGTAAGAATCTTCAAACCTATGTATTGATATCTCTCTGTAAGTGAGTCAAGGGGGTGTAAAGCGGCATAAACACAGCCGTGAAAAGCAGCTAAACCCCATTATAAAAATAAATTACTTTTCAAAACCCGTGAAACAAAGACAGTGAAAGAGAGAGAAATTCTTACAAAATTCGTTCACGGGCTGTGATGCAACCTGGATTGACCATATCTAGACACACAGCTGATTGAGACATAAGGGTGGACACTCTTGGGGCTGAGAGGTTCGGTGAGGTTGGGTGAGCCAACGCAGACCCTTTCAAGTAATACTCCATGGTTCCCATCCCATGGGTCCCAAATCTCCAGGTTCAAGGGCATCTTCCTACGTCGAAAACAGGCATGAGAAACCCAGAAGATGGTACACCGTGTGATCGGGAAAGGTTTCTAAAACGCACCTCATTTCTCATCTCCTTTGCTCGGGTTCGCCATTCCAGCCGATTTACTAGCCATCTCCCTCCTTGGAGAATCAGCACCTTTAACCTCCTGTTCCGTACAGTTGCAATTTGTCCTGAGGATGAACGGGAAGAGGGGGAACCAATGAGAGACTAGCTCTAGGTGTTGGGACAGGCACAGGTCACTCTATTTTCCCATCAGGAAGAAGAATTAAGCACAAGCTCAGCCTGCCCCCCAGAACCAGAAGAGGGCCTGAAGCAATCCTGCGCTTTTGCGGCCAGCTCCCAAAAAAGCGAGTTGAAAAATGGAGCTCTGGGGCACTGCAATTCACAAACCTGCAGAGTTTTAAATGATACCTCTCGTCCACAAATATATTAAGGGAAGGCAACGAAGAGGCTTTGAAAGCAAGGCAGAATTGCAGGAAACAGATTTCAGGAGGTAGATTCGAATCGCCTTGAAAGCACATGAAAAGCGGCAAAACGTGGACAATGATGCCCTTGGCCAAAAAGGGCGTATGCGTTTTTTCCTGAATATATTCAGGAAAAAACGCATACGCCCTTTTTGGCCAACCAAGCAACCTGGAAAGGCCAATCAGCGCTCCAAAGAAGTCTCGCTTCCCAGCGGGCAAAAGGGCCATGCGGAAAAAAGTGTCCAAACCAGAAATGCAGGACCGGCCATGGAGAAATGGGAGCCTTGCTACGCTGATGGGTGGGATGTAAATTGCCAACAGCCACTCTGGAGAAGTGTACGGTGTGTTCTGAAACATCTAAAAAACACAGCTTGGAGAGCATAGGGCACTTCCACTCATGGGCGTATAAATGGGGAAAACTAAAAATCAGCAAGACACAGGCACCCCAAAGTTTAGGGCTGCTCTGTTGACAAGAACCCCCACTTCATTACACCTTAAATATCCTAGGAAAGAGAAAAATGGATAAAGAAGTTGTGGTCCTCATGTACAATGGAATATCACTCAGCCATGAAATCAACGTCATAAGGCTAGTAGCAGCATGATGAGTGGATTTAGGTACGACGATTCTAAGTGAAATAAGTCACACAGAAAAAGACACTTATCATAAGATATCACTTCTAGAGGGAATGTAAAAACCGCTACACTTGAACTGAATTGCAAAACAGAACAGAGTCCCACGTTTAGGAAACACACTATGGCTGCTGAACGGGAAAGGTGAGGTGGGGGTGATGCATAAAACAAGGGTTTCAAATTAGCTCAGATACCGTTCCATAAACCCAATATGTAAGAGACAAGACCTATTCCTTTTTCAGTGAACTGGGCTCAACACCCCCTATTCACCGCACAAGAATATATCTGACTAGTAAGAATCTTCAAACCTATGTATTGATATCTCTCTGTAAGTGAGTCAAGGGGGTGTAAAGCGGCATAAACACAGCCGTGAAAAGCAGCTAAACCCCATTATAAAAATAAATTACTTTTCAAAACCCGTGAAACAAAGACAGTGAAAGAGAGAGAAATTCTTACAAAATTCGTTCAGGGGCTGTGATGCAACCTGGATTGACCATATCTAGACCCACAGCTGATTGAGACATAAGGGTGGACACTCTTGGGGCTGAGAGGTTCGGTGAGGTTGGGTGAGCCAACGCAGACCCTTTCAAGTAATACTGCATGGTACCCATCCCATGGGTCCCAAATCTCCAGGTTCAAGGGCATCTTCCTACGTCGAAAACAGGCATGAGAAACCCAGAAGATGGTACACGGTGTGATCGGGAAAGGTTTCTAAAACGCACCTCATTTCTCATCTCCTTTGCTCGGGTTTGCCATTCCAGCCGATTTACTAGCCATCTCCCTCCTTGGAGAATCAGCACCTTTAACCTCCTGTTCCGTACAGGTTGCAATTTGTCCTGAGGATGAACGGGAAGAGGGGGAACCAATGAGAGACTAGCTCTAGGTGTTGGGACAGGCACAGGTCACTCTATTTTCCCATCAGGAAGAAGGATTAAGCACAAGCTCAGCCTGCCCCCCAGAACCAGAAGAGGGCCTGAAGCAATCCTGCGCTTTTGCGGCCAGCTCCCAAAAAAGCGAGTTGAAAAATGGAGCTCAGGGGCACTGCAATTCACAAACCTGCAGAGTTTTAAATGATACCTCTCGTCCACAAATATATTAAGGGAAGGCAACGAAGAGGCTTTGAAAGCAAGGCAGAATTGCAGGAAACAGATTTCAGGAGGTAGATTCGAATCGCCTTGAAAGCACATGAAAAGCGGCAAAACGTGGACAATGATGCCCTTGGCCAAAAAGGGCGTATGCGTTTTTTCCTGAATATATTCAGGAAAAAACGCATACGCCCTTTTTGGCCAACCAAGCAACCTGGAAAGGCCAATCAGCGCTCCAAAGAAGTCTCGCTTCCCAGCGGGCAAAAGGGCCATGCGGAAAAAAGTGTCCAAACCAGAAATGCAGGACCGGCCATGGAGAAATGGGAGCCTTGCTACGCTGATGGGTGGGATGTAAATTGCCAACAGCCACTCCGGAGAAGTGTACGGTGTGTTCTGAAACATCTAAAAAACACAGCTTGGAGAGCATAGGGCACTTCCACTCATGGGCGTATAAATTGGGAAAACTAAAAATCAGCAAGACACAGGCACCCCAAAGTTTAGGGCTGCTCTGTTGACAAGAACCCCCACTTCATTACACCTTAAATATCCTACGAAAGAGAAAAATGGATAAAGAAGTTGTGGTCCTCATGTACAATGGAATATCACTCAGCCATGAAATCCACGTCATAAGGCTAGTAGCAGCACGATGAGTGGATTTAGGTACGACGATTCTAAGTGAAAATAAGTCACACAGAAAAAGACACTTATCATAAGATATCACTTAGAGAGGGAATGTAAAAACCGCTACACTTGAACTGAATTACAAAACAGAACAGAGTCACACATTTAGGAAACACACTACGGCTGCTGAACGGGAAAGGTGAGGTGGGGTGATGCATAAAACAAGGGTTTCAAATTAGCTCGATACCGTTCCATAAACCCAATATGTAAGAGACAAGACCTATTCCTTTTTCAGTGAACTGGACTCAACACCCCCTATTCACCGCACAAGAATATATCTGACTAGTAAGAATCTTCAAACCTATGTATTGATATCTCTCTGTAAGTGAGTCAAGGGGGTGTAAAGCGGCATAAACACAGCCGTGAAAGCAGCCTAAACCCCATTATAAAAATAAATTACTTTTCAAAACCCGTGAAACAAAGACAGTGAAAGAGAGAGAAATTCTTACAAAATTCGTTCAGGGGCTGTGATGCAACCTGGATTGACCATATCTAGACCCACAGCTGATTGAGATATAAGGGTGGACACTCTTGGGGCTGAGAGGTTCGGTGAGGTTGGGTGAGCCAACGCAGACCCTTTCAAGTAATACTGCATGGTACCCATCCCATGGGTCCCAAATCTCCAGGTTCAAGGGCATCTTCCTACGTCGAAAACAGGCATGAGAAACCCAGAAGATGGTACACCGTGTGATCGGGAAAGGTTTCTAAAACGCACCTCATTTCTCATCTCCTTTGCTCGGGTTCGCTATTCCAGCCGATTTACTAGCCATCTCCCTCCTTGGAGAATCAGCACCTTTAACCTCCTGTTCCGTACAGGTTGCAATTTGTCCTGAGGATGAACGGGAAGAGGGGGAACCAATGAGAGACTAGCTCTAGGTGTTGGGACAGGCACAGGTCACTCTATTTTTCCCATCAGGAAGAAGAATTAAGCACAAGCTCAGCCTGCCCCCCAGAACCAGAAGAGGGCCTGAAGCAATCCTGCGCTTTTGCGGCCAGCTCCCAAAAAAGCGAGTTGAAAAATGGAGCTCAGGGGCACTGCAATTCACAAACCTGCAGAGTTTTAAATGATACCTCTCGTCCACAAATATATTAAGGGAAGGCAACGAAGAGGCTTTGAAAGCAAGGCAGAATTGCAGGAAACAGATTTCAGGAGGTAGATTCGAATCGCCTTGAAAGCACATGAAAAGCGGCAAAACGTGGGACAATGATGCCCTTGGCCAAAAAGGGCGTATGCGTTTTTTCCTGAATATATTCAGGAAAAAACGCATACGCCCTTTTTGGCCAACCAAGCAACTGGAAAGGCCAATCAGCGCTCCAAAGAAGTCTCGCTTCCCAGCGGGCAAAAGGGCCATGCGGAAAAAAGTGTCCAAACCAGAAATGCAGGACCGGCCATGGAGAAATGGGAGCCTTGCTACGCTGATGGGTGGGATGTAAATTGCCAACAGCCACTCTGGAGAAGTGTACGGTGTGTTCTGAAACATCTAAAAAACACAGCTTGGAGAGCATAGGGCACTTCCACTCATGGGCGTATAAATTGGGAAAACTAAAAATCAGCAAGACACAGGCACCCCAAAGTTTAGGGCTGCTCTGTTGACAAGAACCCCCACTTCATTACACCTTAAATATCCTAGGAAAGAGAAAAATGGATAAAGAAGTTGGGGTCCTCATGTACAATGGAATATCACTCAGCCATGAAATCAACGTCATAAGGCTAGTAGCAGCACGATGAGTGGATTTAGGTACGACGATTCTAAGTGAAATAAGTCACACAGAAAAAGACACTTATCATAAGATATCACTTAGAGAGGGAATGTAAAAACCGCTACACTTGAACTGAATTGCAAAACAGAACAGAGTCCCACGTTTAGGAAACACACTATGGCTGCTGAACGGGCAAGGTGAGGTGGGGTGATGCATAAAACAAGGGTTTCAAATTAGCTTAGATACCGTTCCATAAATGCAATATGTAAGAGACAAGACCTATTCCTTTTTCAGTGAACTGGACTCAACACCCCCTATTCACCGCACAAGAATATATCTGACTAGTAAGAATCTTCAAACCTATGTATTGATATCTCTCTGTAAGTGAGTCAAGGGGGTGTAAAGCGGCATAAACACAGCCGTGAAAAGCAGCTAAACCCCATTATAAAAATAAATTACTTTTCAAAACCCGTGAAACAAAGACAGTGAAAGAGAGAGAAATTCTTACAAAATTCGTTCACGGGCTGTGATGCAACCTGGATTGACCATATCTAGACACACAGCTGATTGAGACATAAGGGTGGACACTCTTGGGGCTGAGAGGTTCGGTGAGGTTGGGTGAGCCAACGCAGACCCTTTCAAGTAATACTCCATGGTTCCCATCCCATGGGTCCCAAATCTCCAGGTTCAAGGGCATCTTCCTACGTCGAAAACAGGCATGAGAAACCCAGAAGATGGTACACCGTGTGATCGGGAAAGGTTTCTAAAACGCACCTCATTTCTCATCTCCTTTGCTCGGGTTCGCCATTCCAGCCGATTTACTAGCCATCTCCCTCCTTGGAGAATCAGCACCTTTAACCTCCTGTTCCGTACAGGTTGCAATTTGTCCTGAGGATGAACGGGAAGAGGGGGAACCAATGAGAGACTAGCTCTAGGTGTTGGGACAGGCACAGGTCACTCTATTTTCCCATCAGGAAGAAGAATTAAGCACAAGCTCAGCCTGCCCCCCAGAACCAGAAGAGGGCCTGAAGCAATCCTGCGCTTTTGCGGCCAGCTCCCAAAAAAGCGAGTTGAAAAATGGAGCTCAGGGGCACTGCAATTCACAAACCTGCAGAGTTTTAAATGATACCTCTCGTCCACAAATATATTAAGGGAAGGCAACGAAGAGGCTTTGAAAGCAAGGCAGAATTGCAGGAAACAGATTTCAGGAGGTAGATTCGAATCGCCTTGAAAGCACATGAAAAGCGGCAAAACGTGGACAATGATGCCCTTGGCCAAAAAGGGCGTATGCGTTTTTTCCTGAATATATTCAGGAAAAAACGCAGACGCCCTTTTTGGCCAACCAAGCAACCTGGAAAGGCCAATCAGCGCTCCAAAGAAGTCTCGCTTCCCAGCGGGCAAAAGGGCCATGCGGAAAAAAGTGTCCAAACCAGAAATGCAGGACCGGCCATGGAGAAATGGGAGCCTTGCTACGCTGATGGGTGGGATGTAAATTGCCAACAGCCACTCTGGAGAAGTGTACGGTGTGTTCTGAAACATCTAAAAAACACAGCTTGGAGAGCATAGGGCACTTCCACTCATGGGCGTATAAATTGGGAAAACTAAAAATCAGCAAGACACAGGCACCCCAAAGTTTAGGGCTGCTCTGTTGACAAGAACCCCCACTTCATTACACCTTAAATATCCTAGGAAAGAGAAAAATGGATAAAGAAGTGGTGGTCCTCCTGTACAATGGAATATCACTCAGCCATGAAATCAACGTCATAAGGCTAGTAGCAGCACGATGAGTGGATTTAGGTACGACGATTCTAAGTGAAAATATCACACAGAAAAAGACACTTATCATAAGATATCACTTCTAGAGGGAATGTAAAAACCGCTACACTTGAACTGAATTGCAAAACAGAACAGAGTCCCACGTTTAGGAAACACACTATGGCTGCTGAACGGGAAAGGTGAGGTGGGGTGATGCATAAAACAAGGGTTTCAAATTAGCTCAGATACCGTTCCATAAACCCAATATGTAAGAGACAAGACCTATTCCTTTTTCAGTGAACTGGGCTCAACACCCCCTATTCACCGCACAAGAATATATCTGACTAGTAAGAATCTTCAAACCTATGTATTGATATCTCTCTGTAAGTGAGTCAAGGGGGTGTAAAGCGGCATAAACACAGCCGTGAAAAGCAGCTAAACCCCATTATAAAAATAAATTACTTTTCAAAACCCGTGAAACAAAGACAGTGAAAGAGAGAGAAATTCTTACAAAATTCGTTCAGGGGCTGTGATGCAACCTGGATTGACCATATCTAGACCCACAGCTGATTGAGATATAAGGGTGGACACTCTTGGGGCTGAGAGGTTCGGTGAGGTTGGGTGAGCCAACGCAGACCCTTTCAAGTAATACTGCATGGTACCCATCCCATGGGTCCCAAATCTCCAGGTTCAAGGGCATCTTCCTACGTCGAAAACAGGCATGAGAAACCCAGAAGATGGTACACCGTGTGATCGGGAAAGGTTTCTAAAACGCACCTCATTTCTCATCTCCTTTGCTTGGGTTCGCCATTCCAGCCGATTTACTAGCCATCTCCCTCCTTGGAGAATCAGCACCTTTAACCTCCTGTTCCGTACAGGTTGCAATTTGTCCTGAGGATGAACGGGAAGAGGGGGAACCAATGAGAGACTAGCTCTAGGTGTTGGGACAGGCACAGGTCACTCTATTTTCCCATCAGGAAGAAGAATTAAGCACAAGCTCAGCCTGCCCCCCAGAACCAGAAGAGGGCCTGAAGCAATCCTGCGCTTTTGCGGCCAGCTCCCAAAAAAGCGAGTTGAAAAATGGAGCTCAGGGGCACTGCAATTCACAAACCTGCAGAGTTTTAAATGATACCTCTCGTCCACAAATATATTAAGGGAAGGCAACGAAGAGGCTTTGAAAGCAAGGCAGAATTGCAGGAAACAGATTTCAGGAGGTAGATTGGAATCGCCTTGAAAGCACATGAAAAGCGGCAAAACGTGGACAATGATGCCCTTGGCCAAAAAGGGCGTATGCGTTTTTTCCTGAATATATTCAGGAAAAAACGCATACGCCCTTTTTGGCCAACCAAGCAACCTGGAAAGGCCAATCAGCGCTCCAAAGAAGTCTCGCTTCCCAGCGGGCAAAAGGGCCATGCGGAAAAAAGTGTCCAAACCAGAAATGCAGGACCGGCCATGGAGAAATGGGAGCCTTGCTACGCTGATGGGTGGGATGTAAATTGCCAACAGCCACTCTGGAGCAGTGTACGGTGTGTTCTGAAACATCTAAAAAACACAGCTTGGAGAGCATAGGGCACTTCCACTCATGGGCGTATAAATTGGGAAAACTAAAAATCAGCAAGACACAGGCACCCCAAAGTTTAGGGCTGCTCTGTTGACAAGAACCCCCACTTCATTACACCTTAAATATCCTAGGAAAGAGAAAAATGGATAAAGAAGTTGGGGTCCTCATGTACAATGGAATATCACTCAGCCATGAAATCAACGTCATAAGGCTAGTAGCAGCACGATGAGTGGATTTAGGTACGACGATTCTAAGTGAAATAAGTCACACAGAAAAAGACACTTATCATAAGATATCACTTAGAGAGGGAATGTAAAAACCGCTACACTTGAACTGAATTGCAAAACAGAACAGAGTCCCACGTTTAGGAAACACACTATGGCTGCTGAACGGGCAAGGTGAGGTGGGGTGATGCATAAAACAAGGGTTTCAAATTAGCTCAGATACCGTTCCATAAATGCAATATGTAAGAGACAAGACCTATTCCTTTTTCAGTGAACTGGACTCAACACCCCCTATTCACCGCACAAGAATATATCTGACTAGTAAGAATCTTCAAACCTATGTATTGATATCTCTCTGTAAGTGAGTCAAGGGGGTGTAAAGCGGCATAAACACAGCCGTGAAAAGCAGCTAAACCCCATTATAAAAATAAATTACTTTTCAAAACCCGTGAAACAAAGACAGTGAAAGAGAGAGAAATTCTTACAAAATTCGTTCACGGGCTGTGATGCAACCTGGATTGACCATATCTAGACACACAGCTGATTGAGACATAAGGGTGGACACTCTTGGGGCTGAGAGGTTCGGTGAGGTTGGGTGAGCCAACGCAGACCCTTTCAAGTAATACTCCATGGTTCCCATCCCATGGGTCCCAAATCTCCAGGTTCAAGGGCATCTTCCTACGTCGAAAACAGGCATGAGAAACCCAGAAGATGGTACACCGTGTGATCGGGAAAGGTTTCTAAAACGCACCTCATTTCTCATCTCCTTTGCTCGGGTTCGCCATTCCAGCCGATTTACTAGCCATCTCCCACCTTGGAGAATCAGCACCTTTAACCTCCTGTTCCGTACAGGTTGCAATTTGTCCTCAGGATGAACGGGAAGAGGGGGAACCAATGAGAGACTAGCTCTAGGTGTTGGGACAGGCACAGGTCACTCTATTTTCCCATCAGGAAGAAGAATTAAGCACAAGCTCAGCCTGCCCCCCAGAACCAGAAGAGGGCCTGAAGCAATCCTGCGCTTTTGCGGCCAGCTCCCAAAAAAGCGAGTTGAAAAATGGAGCTCAGGGGCACTGCAATTCACAAACCTGCAGAGTTTTAAATGATACCTCTCGTCCACAAATATATTAAGGGAAGGCAACGAAGAGGCTTTGAAAGCAAGGCAGAATTGCAGGAAACAGATTTCAGGAGGTAGATTCGAATCGCCTTGAAAGCACATGAAAAGCGGCAAAACGTGGACAATGATGCCCTTGGCCAAAAAGGGCGTATGCGTTTTTTCCTGAATATATTCAGGAAAAAACGCATACGCCCTTTTTGGCCAACCAAGCAACCTGGAAAGGCCAATCAGCGCTCCAAAGAAGTCTCGCTTCCCAGCGGGCAAAAGGGCCATGCGGAAAAAAGTGTCCAAACCAGAAATGCAGGACCGGCCATGGAGAAATGGGAGCCTTGCTACGCTGATGGGTGGGATGTAAATTGCCAACAGCCACTCTGGAGAAGTGTACGGTGTGTTCTGAAACATCTAAAAAACACAGCTTGGAGAGCATAGGGCACTTCCACTCATGGGCGTATAAATTGGGAAAACTAAAAATCAGCAAGACACAGGCACCCCAAAGTTTAGGGCTGCTCTGTTGACAAGAACCCCCACTTCATTACACCTTAAATATCCTAGGAAAGAGAAAAATGGATAAAGAAGTTGTGGTCCTCATGTACAATGGAATATCACTCAGCCATGAAATCAACGTCATAAGGCTAGTAGCAGCACGATGAGTGGATTTAGGTACGACGATTCTAAGTGAAAATATCACACAGAAAAAGACACTTATCATAAGATATCACTTCTAGAGGGAATGTAAAAACCGCTACACTTGAACTGAATTGCAAAACAGAACAGAGTCCCACGTTTAGGAAACACACTATGGCTGCTGAACGGGAAAGGTGAGGTGGGGTGATGCATAAAACAAGGGTTTCAAATTAGCTCAGATACCGTTCCATAAACCCAATAGGTAAGAGACAAGACCTATTCCTTTTTCAGTGAACTGGGCTCAACACCCTCTATTCACCGCACAAGAATATATCTGACTAGTAAGAATCTTCAAACCTATGTATTGATATCTCTCTGTAAGTGAGTCAAGGGGGTGTAAAGCGGCATAAACACAGCCGTGAAAAGCAGCTAAACCCCATTATAAAAATAAATTACTTTTCAAAACCCGTGAAACAAAGACAGTGAAAGAGAGAGAAATTCTTACAAAATTCGTTCAGGGGCTGTGATGCAACCTGGATTGACCATATCTAGACCCACAGCTGATTGAGACATAAGGGTGGACACTCTTGGGGCTGAGAGGTTCGGTGAGGTTGGGTGAGCCAACGCAGACCCTTTCAAGTCATACTGCATGGTACCCATCCCATGGGTCCCAAATCTCCAGGTTCAAGGGCATCTTCCTACGTCGAAAACAGGCATGAGAAACCCAGAAGATGGTACACCGTGTGATCGGGAAAGGTTTCTAAAACGCACCTCATTTCTCATCTCCTTTGCTCGGGTTCGCCATTCCAGCCGATTTACTAGCCATCTCCCTCCTTGGAGAATCAGCACCTTTAACCTCCTGTTCCGTACAGGTTGCAATTTGTCCTGAGGATGAACGGGAAGAGGGGGAACCAATGAGAGACTAGCTCTAGGTGTTGGGACAGGCACAGGTCACTCTATTTTCCCATCAGGAAGAAGAATTAAGCACAAGCTCAGCCTGCCCCCCAGAACCAGAAGAGGGCCTGAAGCAATCCTGCGCTTTTGCGGCCAGCTCCCAAAAAAGCGAGTTGAAAAATGGAGCTCAGGGGCACTGCAATTCACAAACCTGCAGAGTTTTAAATGATACCTCTCGTCCACAAATATATTAAGGGAAGGCAACGAAGAGGCTTTGAAAGCAAGGCAGAATTGCAGGAAACAGATTTCAGGAGGTAGATTCGAATCGCCTTGAAAGCACATGAAAAGCGGCAAAACGTGGACAATGATGCCCTTGGCCAAAAAGGGCGTATGCGTTTTTTCCTGAATATATTCAGGAAAAAACGCATACGCCCTTTTTGGCCAACCAAGCAACCTGGAAAGGCCAATCAGCGCTCCAAAGAAGTCTCGCTTCCCAGCGGGCAAAAGGGCCATGCGGAAAAAAGTGTCCAAACCAGAAATGCAGGACCGGCCATGGAGAAATGGGAGCCTTGCTACGCTGATGGGTGGGATGTAAATTGCCAACAGCCACTCTGGAGAAGTGTACGGTGTGTTCTGAAACATCTAAAAAACACAGCTTGGAGAGCATAGGGCACTTCCACTCATGGGCGTATAAATTGGGAAAACTAAAAATCAGCAAGACACAGGCACCCCAAAGTTTAGGGCTGCTCTGTTGACAAGAACCCCCACTTCATTACACCTTAAATATCCTAGGAAAGAGAAAAATGGATAAAGAAGTTGGGGTCCTCATGTACAATGGAATATCACTCAGCCATGAAATCAACGTCATAAGGCTAGTAGCAGCATGATGAGTGGATTTAGGTAAGACGATTCTAAGTGAAATAAGTCACACAGAAAAAGACACTTATCATAAGATATCACTTCTAGAGGGAATGTAAAAACCGCTACACTTGAACTGAATTGCAAAACAGAACAGAGTCCCACGTTTAGGAAACACACTATGGCTGCTGAACGGGAAAGGTGAGGTGGGGTGATGCATAAAACAAGGGTTTCAAATTAGCTCAGATACCGTTCCATAAACCCAATAGGTAAGAGACAAGACCTATTCCTTTTTCAGTGAACTGGGCTCAACACCCCCTATTCACCGCACAAGAATATATCTGACTAGTAAGAATCTTCAAACCTATGTATTGATATCTCTCTGTAAGTGAGTCAAGGGGGTGTAAAGCGGCATAAACACAGCCGTGAAAAGCAGCTAAACCCCATTATAAAAATAAATTACTTTTCAAAACCCGTGAAACAAAGACAGTGAAAGAGAGAGAAATTCTTACAAAATTCGTTCAGGGGCTGTGATGCAACCTGGATTGACCATATCTAGACCCACAGCTGATTGAGACATAAGGGTGGACACTCTTGGGGCTGAGAGGTTCGGTGAGGTTGGGTGAGCCAACGCAGACCCTTTCAAGTCATACTGCATGGTACCCATCCCATGGGTCCCAAATCTCCAGGTTCAAGGGCATCTTCCTACGTCGAAAACAGGCATGAGAAACCCAGAAGATGGTACACGGTGTGATCGGGAAAGGTTTCTAAAACGCACCTCATTTCTCATCTCCTTTGCTCGGGTTCGCCATTCCAGCCGATTTACTAGCCATCTCCCTCCTTGGAGAATCAGCACCTTTAACCTCCTGTTCCGTACAGGTTGCAATTTGTCCTGAGGATGAACGGGAAGAGGGGGAACCAATGAGAGACTAGCTCTAGGTGTTGGGACAGGCACAGGTCACTCTATTTTCCCATCAGGAAGAAGAATTAAGCACAAGCTCAGCCTGCCCCCCAGAACCAGAAGAGGGCCTGAAGCAATCCTGCGCTTTTGCGGCCAGCTCCCAAAAAAGCGAGTTGAAAAATGGAGCTCAGGGGCACTGCAATTCACAAACCTGCAGAGTTTTAAATGATACCTCTCGTCCACAAATATATTAAGGGAAGGCAACGAAGAGGCTTTGAAAGCAAGGCAGAATTGCAGGAAACAGATTTCAGGAGGTAGATTCGAATCGCCTTGAAAGCACATGAAAAGCGGCAAAACGTGGACAATGATGCCCTTGGCCAAAAAGGGCGTATGCGTTTTTTCCTGAATATATTCAGGAAAAAACGCATACGCCCTTTTTGGCCAACCAAGCAACCTGGAAAGGCCAATCAGCGCTCCAAAGAAGTCTCGCTTCCCAGCGGGCAAAAGGGCCATGCGGAAAAAAGTGTCCAAACCAGAAATGCAGGACCGGCCATGGAGAAATGGGAGCCTTGCTACGCTGATGGGTGGGATGTAAATTGCCAACAGCCACTCCGGAGAAGTGTACGGTGTGTTCTGAAACATCTAAAAAACACAGCTTGGAGAGCATAGGGCACTTCCACTCATGGGCGTATAAATTGGGAAAACTAAAAATCAGCAAGACACAGGCACCCCAAAGTTTAGGGCTGCTCTGTTGACAAGAACCCCCACTTCATTACACCTTAAATATCCTAGGAAAGAGAAAAATGGATAAAGAAGTTGGGGTCCTCATGTACAATGGAATATCACTCAGCCATGAAATCAACGTCATAAGGCTAGTAGCAGCATGATGAGTGGATTTAGGTACGACGATTCTAAGTGAAATAAGTCACACAGAAAAAGACACTTATCATAAGATATCACTTCTAGAGGGAATGTAAAAACCGCTACACTTGAACTGAATTGCAAAACAGAACAGAGTCACACGTTTAGGAAACACACTATGGCTGCTGAACGGGCAAGGTGAGGTGGGGTGATGCATAAAACAAGGGTTTCAAATTAGCTCAGATACCGTTCCATAAACGCAATATGTAAGAGACAAGACCTATTCCTTTTTCAGTGAACTGGACTCAACACCCCCTATTCACCGCACAAGAATATATCTGACTAGTAAGAATCTTCAAACCTATGTATTGATATCTCTCTGTAAGTGAGTCAAGGGGGTGTAAAGCGGCATAAACACAGCCGTGAAAAGCAGCTAAACCCCATTATAAAAATAAATTACTTTTCAAAACCCGTGAAACAAAGACAGTGAAAGAGAGAGAAATTCTTACAAAATTCGTTCACGGGCTGTGATGCAAACTGGATTGACCATATCTAGACACACAGCTGATTGAGACATAAGGGTGGACACTCTTGGGGCTGAGAGGTTCGGTGAGGTTGGGTGAGCCAACGCAGACCCTTTCAAGTAATACTCCATGGTTCCCATCCCATGGGTCCCAAATCTCCAGGTTCAAGGGCATCTTCCTACGTCGAAAACAGGCATGAGAAACCCAGAAGATGGTACACGGTGTGATCGGGAAAGGTTTCTAAAACGCACCTCATTTCTCATCTCCTTTGCTCGGGTTCGCCATTCCAGCCGATTTACTAGCCATCTCCCTCCTTGGAGAATCAGCACCTTTAACCTCCTGTTCCGTACAGGTTGCAATTTGTCCTGAGGATGAACGGGAAGAGGGGGAACCAATGAGAGACTAGCTCTAGGTGTTGGGACAGGCACAGGTCACTCTATTTTCCCATCAGGAAGAAGAATTAAGCACAAGCTCAGCCTGCCCCCCAGAACCAGAAGAGGGCCTGAAGCAATCCTGCGCTTTTGCGGCCAGCTCCCAAAAAAGCGAGTTGAAAAATGGAGCTCAGGGGCACTGCAATTCACAAACCTGCAGAGTTTTAATTGATACCTCTCGTCCACAAATATATTAAGGGAAGGCAACGAAGAGGCTTTGAAAGCAAGGCAGAATTGCAGGAAACAGATTTCAGGAGGTAGATTCGAATCGCCTTGAGAGCACATGAAAAGCGGCAAAACGTGGACAATGATGCCCTTGGCCAAAAAGGGCGTATGCGTTTTTTCCTGAATATATTCAGGAAAAAACGCATACGCCCTTTTTGGCCAACCAAGCAACCTGGAAAGGCCAATCAGCGCTCCAAAGAAGTCTCGCTTCCCAGCGGGCAAAAGGGCCATGCGGAAAAAAGTGTCCAAACCAGAAATGCAGGACCGGCCATGGAGAAATGGGAGCCTTGCTACGCTGATGGGTGGGATGTAAATTGCCAACAGCCACTCTGGAGAAGTGTACGGTGTGTTCTGAAACATCTAAAAAACACAGCTTGGAGAGCATAGGGCACTTCCACTCATGGGCGTATAAATTGGGAAAACTAAAAATCAGCAAGACACAGGCACCCCAAAGTTTAGGGCTGCTCTGTTGACAAGAACCCCCACTTCATTACACCTTAAATATCCTAGGAAAGAGAAAAATGGATAAAGAAGTGGTGGTCCTCCTGTACAATGGAATATCACTCAGCCATGAAATCAACGTCATAAGGCTAGTAGCAGCACGATGAGTGGATTTAGGTACGACGATTCTAAGTGAAAATATCACACAGAAAAAGACACTTATCATAAGATATCACTTCTAGAGGGAATTTAAAAACCGCTACACTTGAACTGAATTGCAAAACAGAACAGAGTCCCACGTTTAGGAAACACACTATGGCTGCTGAACGGGAAAGGTGAGGTGGGGTGATGCATAAAACAAGGGTTTCAAATTAGCTCAGATACCGTTCCATAAACCCAATATGTAAGAGACAAGACCTATTCCTTTTTCAGTGAACTGGGCTCAACACCCCCTATTCACCGCACAAGAATATATCTGACTAGTAAGAATCTTCAAACCTATGTATTGATATCTCTCTGTAAGTGAGTCAAGGGGGTGTAAAGCGGCATAAACACAGCCGTGAAAAGCAGCTAAACCCCATTATAAAAATAAATTACTTTTCAAAACCCGTGAAACAAAGACAGTGAAAGAGAGAGAAATTCTTACAAAATTCGTTCAGGGGCTGTGATGCAACCTGGATTGACCATATCTAGACCCACAGCTGATTGAGATATAAGGGTGGACACTCTTGGGGCTGAGAGGTTCGGTGAGGTTGGGTGAGCCAACGCAGACCCTTTCAAGTAATACTGCATGGTACCCATCCCATGGGTCCCAAATCTCCAGGTTCAAGGGCATCTTCCTACGTCGAAAACAGGCATGAGAAACCCAGAAGATGGTACACCGTGTGATCGGGAAAGGTTTCTAAAACGCACCTCATTTCTCATCTCCTTTGCTCGGGTTCGCCATTCCAGCCGATTTACTAGCCATCTCCCTCCTTGGAGAATCAGCACCTTTAACCTCCTGTTCCGTACAGGTTGCAATTTGTCCTGAGGATGAACGGGAAGAGGGGGAACCAATGAGAGACTAGCTCTAGGTGTTGGGACAGGCACAGGTCACTCTATTTTCCCATCAGGAAGAAGAATTAAGCACAAGCTCAGCCTGCCCCCCAGAACCAGAAGAGGGCCTGAAGCAATCCTGCGCTTTTGCGGCCAGCTCCCAAAAAAGCGAGTTGAAAAATGGAGCTCAGGGGCACTGCAATTCACAAACCTGCAGAGTTTTAAATGATACCTCTCGTCCACAAATATATTAAGGGAAGGCAACGAAGAGGCTTTGAAAGCAAGGCAGAATTGCAGGAAACAGATTTCAGGAGGTAGATTGGAATCGCCTTGAAAGCACATGAAAAGCGGCAAAACGTGGACAATGATGCCCTTGGCCAAAAAGGGCGTATGCGTTTTTTCCTGAATATATTCAGGAAAAAACGCATACGCCCTTTTTGGCCAACCAAGCAACCTGGAAAGGCCAATCAGCGCTCCAAAGAAGTCTCGCTTCCCAGCGGGCAAAAGGGCCATGCGGAAAAAAGTGTCCAAACCAGAAATGCAGGACCGGCCATGGAGAAATGGGAGCCTTGCTACGCTGATGGGTGGGATGTAAATTGCCAACAGCCACTCTGGAGCAGTGTACGGTGTGTTCTGAAACATCTAAAAAACACAGCTTGGAGAGCATAGGGCACTTCCACTCATGGGCGTATAAATTGGGAAAACTAAAAATCAGCAAGACACAGGCACCCCAAAGTTTAGGGCTGCTCTGTTGACAAGAACCCCCACTTCATTACACCTTAAATATCCTAGGAAAGAGAAAAATGGATAAAGAAGTTGGGGTCCTCATGTACAATGGAATATCACTCAGCCATGAAATCAACGTCATAAGGCTAGTAGCAGCACGATGAGTGGATTTAGGTACGACGATTCTAAGTGAAATAAGTCACACAGAAAAAGACACTTATCATAAGATATCACTTAGAGAGGGAATGTAAAAACCGCTACACTTGAACTGAATTGCAAAACAGAACAGAGTCCCACGTTTAGGAAACACACTATGGCTGCTGAACGGGAAAGGTGAGGTGGGGTGATGCATAAAACAAGGGTTTCAAATTAGCTCAGATACCGTTCCATAAATGCAATATGTAAGAGACAAGACCTATTCCTTTTTCAGTGAACTGGACTCAACACCCCCTATTCACCGCACAAGAATATATCTGACTAGTAAGAATCTTCAAACCTATGTATTGATATCTCTCTGTAAGTGAGTCAAGGGGGTGTAAAGCGGCATAAACACAGCCGTGAAAAGCAGCTAAACCCCATTATAAAAATAAATTACTTTTCAAAACCCGTGAAACAAAGACAGTGAAAGAGAGAGAAATTCTTACAAAATTCGTTCACGGGCTGTGATGCAACCTGGATTGACCATATCTAGACACACAGCTGATTGAGACATAAGGGTGGACACTCTTGGGGCTGAGAGGTTCGGTGAGGTTGGGTGAGCCAACGCAGACCCTTTCAAGTAATACTCCATGGTTCCCATCCCATGGGTCCCAAATCTCCAGGTTCAAGGGCATCTTCCTACGTCGAAAACAGGCATGAGAAACCCAGAAGATGGTACACCGTGTGATCGGGAAAGGTTTCTAAAACGCACCTCATTTCTCATCTCCTTTGCTCGGGTTCGCCATTCCAGCCGATTTACTAGCCATCTCCCTCCTTGGAGAATCAGCACCTTTAACCTCCTGTTCCGTACAGGTTGCAATTTATCCTGAGGATGAACGGGAAGAGGGGGAACCAATGAGAGACTAGCTCTAGGTGTTGGGACAGGCACAGGTCACTCTATTTTCCCATCAGGAAGAAGAATTAAGCACAAGCTCAGCCTGCCCCCCAGAACCAGAAGAGGGCCTGAAGCAATCCTGCGCTTTTGCGGCCAGCTCCCAAAAAAGCGAGTTGAAAAATGGAGCTCAGGGGCACTGCAATTCACAAACCTGCAGAGTTTTAAATGATACCTCTCGTCCACAAATATATTAAGGGAAGGCAACGAAGAGGCTTTGAAAGCAAGGCAGAATTGCAGGAAACAGATTTCAGGAGGTAGATTGGAATCGCCTTGAAAGCACATGAAAAGCGGCAAAACGTGGACAATGATGCCCTTGGCCAAAAAGGGCGTATGCGTTTTTTCCTGAATATATTCAGGAAAAAACGCATACGCCCTTTTTGGCCAACCAAGCAACCTGGAAAGGCCAATCAGCGCTCCAAAGAAGTCTCGCTTCCCAGCGGGCAAAAGGGCCATGCGGAAAAAAGTGTCCAAACCAGAAATGCAGGACCGGCCATGGAGAAATGGGAGCCTTGCTACGCTGATGGGTGGGATGTAAATTGCCAACAGCCACTCTGGAGCAGTGTACGGTGTGTTCTGAAACATCTAAAAAACACAGCTTGGAGAGCATAGGGCACTTCCACTCATGGGCGTATAAATTGGGAAAACTAAAAATCAGCAAGACACAGGCACCCCAAAGTTTAGGGCTGCTCTGTTGACAAGAACCCCCACTTCATTACACCTTAAATATCCTAGGAAAGAGAAAAATGGATAAAGAAGTTGGGGTCCTCATGTACAATGGAATATCACTCAGCCATGAAATCAACGTCATAAGGCTAGTAGCAGCACGATGAGTGGATTTAGGTACGACGATTCTAAGTGAAATAAGTCACACAGAAAAAGACACTTATCATAAGATATCACTTAGAGAGGGAATGTAAAAACCGCTACACTTGAACTGAATTGCAAAACAGAACAGAGTCCCACGTTTAGGAAACACACTATGGCTGCTGAACGGGAAAGGTGAGGTGGGGTGATGCATAAAACAAGGGTTTCAAATTAGCTCAGATACCGTTCCATAAATGCAATATGTAAGAGACAAGACCTATTCCTTTTTCAGTGAACTGGACTCAACACCCCCTATTCACCGCACAAGAATATATCTGACTAGTAAGAATCTTCAAACCTATGTATTGATATCTCTCTGTAAGTGAGTCAAGGGGGTGTAAAGCGGCATAAACACAGCCGTGAAAAGCAGCTAAACCCCATTATAAAAATAAATTACTTTTCAAAACCCGTGAAACAAAGACAGTGAAAGAGAGAGAAATTCTTACAAAATTCGTTCACGGGCTGTGATGCAACCTGGATTGACCATATCTAGACACACAGCTGATTGAGACATAAGGGTGGACACTCTTGGGGCTGAGAGGTTCGGTGAGGTTGGGTGAGCCAACGCAGACCCTTTCAAGTAATACTCCATGGTTCCCATCCCATGGGTCCCAAATCTCCAGGTTCAAGGGCATCTTCCTACGTCGAAAACAGGCATGAGAAACCCAGAAGATGGTACACCGTGTGATCGGGAAAGGTTTCTAAAACGCACCTCATTTCTCATCTCCTTTGCTCGGGTTCGCCATTCCAGCCGATTTACTAGCCATCTCCCTCCTTGGAGAATCAGCACCTTTAACCTCCTGTTCCGTACAGGTTGCAATTTATCCTGAGGATGAACGGGAAGAGGGGGAACCAATGAGAGACTAGCTCTAGGTGTTGGGACAGGCACAGGTCACTCTATTTTCCCATCAGGAAGAAGAATTAAGCACAAGCTCAGCCTGCCCCCCAGAACCAGAAGAGGGCCTGAAGCAATCCTGCGCTTTTGCGGCCAGCTCCCAAAAAAGCGAGTTGAAAAATGGAGCTCAGGGGCACTGCAATTCACAAACCTGCAGAGTTTTAAATGATACCTCTCGTCCACAAATATATTAAGGGAAGGCAACGAAGAGGCTTTGAAAGCAAGGCAGAATTGCAGGAAACAGATTTCAGGAGGTAGATTGGAATCGCCTTGAAAGCACATGAAAAGCGGCAAAACGTGGACAATGATGCCCTTGGCCAAAAAGGGCGTATGCGTTTTTTCCTGAATATATTCAGGAAAAAACGCATACGCCCTTTTTGGCCAACCAAGCAACCTGGAAAGGCCAATCAGCGCTCCAAAGAAGTCTCGCTTCCCAGCGGGCAAAAGGGCCATGCGGAAAAAAGTGTCCAAACCAGAAATGCAGGACCGGCCATGGAGAAATGGGAGCCTTGCTACGCTGATGGGTGGGATGTAAATTGCCAACAGCCACTCTGGAGAAGTGTACGGTGTGTTCTGAAACATCTAAAAAACACAGCTTGGAGAGCATAGGGCACTTCCACTCATGGGCGTATAAATTGGGAAAACTAAAAATCAGCAAGACACAGGCACCCCAAAGTTTAGGGCTGCTCTGTTGACAAGAACCCCCACTTCATTACACCTTAAATATCCTAGGAAAGAGAAAAATGGATAAAGAAGTTGGGGTCCTCATGTACAATGGAATATCACTCAGCCATGAAATCAACGTCATAAGGCTAGTAGCAGCATGATGAGTGGATTTAGGTACGACGATTCTAAGTGAAATAAGTCACACAGAAAAAGACACTTATCATAAGATATCACTTCTAGAGGGAATGTAAAAACCGCTACACTTGAACTGAATTGCAAAACAGAACAGAGTCCCACGTTTAGGAAACACACTATGGCTGCTGAACGGGCAAGGTGAGGTGGGGTGATGCATAAAACAAGGGTTTCAAATTAGCTCAGATACCGTTCCATAAACCCAATAGGTAAGAGACAAGACCTATTCCTTTTTCAGTGAACTGGGCTCAACACACCCTATTCACCGCACAAGAATATATCTGACTAGTAAGAATCTTCAAACCTATGTATTGATATCTCTCTGTAAGTGAGTCAAGGGGGTGTAAAGCGGCATAAACACAGCCGTGAAAAGCAGCTAAACCCCATTATAAAAATAAATTACTTTTCAAAACGCGTGAAACAAAGACAGTGAAAGAGAGAGAAATTCTTACAAAATTCGTTCAGGGGCTGTGATGCAACCTGGATTGACCATATCTAGACCCACAGCTGATTGAGACATAAGGGTGGACACTCTTGGGGCTGAGAGGTTCGGTGAGGTTGGGTGAGCCAACGCAGACCCTTTCAAGTCATACTGCATGGTACCCATCCCATGGGTCCCAAATCTCCAGGTTCAAGGGCATCTTCCTACGTCGAAAACAGGCATGAGAAACCCAGAAGATGGTACACGGTGTGATCGGGAAAGGTTTCTAAAACGCACCTCATTTCTCATCTCCTTTGCTCGGGTTCGCCATTCCAGCCGATTTACTAGCCATCTCCCTCCTTGGAGAATCAGCACCTTTAACCTCCTGTTCCGTACAGGTTGCAATTTGTCCTGAGGATGAACGGGAAGAGGGGGAACCAATGAGAGACTAGCTCTAGGTGTTGGGACAGGCACAGGTCACTCTATTTTCCCATCAGGAAGAAGAATTAAGCACAAGCTCAGCCTGCCCCCCAGAACCAGAAGAGGGCCTGAAGCAATCCTGCGCTTTTGCGGCCAGCTCCCAAAAAAGCGAGTTGAAAAATGGAGCTCAGGGGCACTGCAATTCACAAACCTGCAGAGTTTTAAATGATACCTCTCGTCCACAAATATATTAAGGGAAGGCAACGAAGAGGCTTTGAAAGCAAGGCAGAATTGCAGGAAACAGATTTCAGGAGGTAGATTCGAATCGCCTTGAGAGCACATGAAAAGCGGCAAAACGTGGACAATGATGCCCTTGGCCAAAAAGGGCGTATGCGTTTTTTCCTGAATATATTCAGGAAAAAACGCATACGCCCTTTTTGGCCAACCAAGCAACCTGGAAAGGCCAATCAGCGCTCCAAAGAAGTCTCGCTTCCCAGCGGGCAAAAGGGCCATGCGGAAAAAAGTGTCCAAACCAGAAATGCAGGACCGGCCATGGAGAAATGGGAGCCTTGCTACGCTGATGGGTGGGATGTAAATTGCCAACAGCCACTCTGGAGAAGTGTACGGTGTGTTCTGAAACATCTAAAAAACACAGCTTGGAGAGCATAGGGCACTTCCACTCATGGGCGTATAAATTGGGAAAACTAAAAATCAGCAAGACACAGGCACCCCAAAGTTTAGGGCTGCTCTGTTGACAAGAACCCCCACTTCATTACACCTTAAATATCCTAGGAAAGAGAAAAATGGATAAAGAAGTTGGGGTCCTCATGTACAATGGAATATCACTCAGCCATGAAATCAACGTCATAAGGCTAGTAGCAGCATGATGAGTGGATTTAGGTACGACGATTCTAAGTGAAATAAGTCACACAGAAAAAGACACTTATCATAAGATATCACTTCTAGAGGGAATGTAAAAACCGCTACACTTGAACTGAATTGCAAAACAGAACAGAGTCCCACGTTTAGGAAACACACTATGGCTGCTGAACGGGCAAGGTGAGGTGGGGTGATGCATAAAACAAGGGTTTCAAATTAGCTCAGATACCGTTCCATAAACCCAATAGGTAAGAGACAAGACCTATTCCTTTTTCAGTGAACTGGGCTCAACACCCCCTATTCACCGCACAAGAATATATCTGACTAGTAAGAATCTTCAAACCTATGTATTGATATCTCTCTGTAAGTGAGTCAAGGGGGTGTAAAGCGGCATAAACACAGCCGTGAAAAGCAGCTAAACCCCATTATAAAAATAAATTACTTTTCAAAACCCGTGAAACAAAGACAGTGAAAGAGAGAGAAATTCTTACAAAATTCGTTCAGGGGCTGTGATGCAACCTGGATTGACCATATCTAGACCCACAGCTGATTGAGACATAAGGGTGGACACTCTTGGGGCTGAGAGGTTCGGTGAGGTTGGGTGAGCCAACGCAGACCCTTTCAAGTCATACTGCATGGTACCCATCCCATGGGTCCCAAATCTCCAGGTTCAAGGGCATCTTCCTACGTCGAAAACAGGCATGAGAAACCCAGAAGATGGTACACGGTGTGATCGGGAAAGGTTTCTAAAACGCACCTCATTTCTCATCTCCTTTGCTCGGGTTCGCCATTCCAGCCGATTTACTAGCCATCTCCCTCCTTGGAGAATCAGCACCTTTAACCTCCTGTTCCGTACAGGTTGCAATTTGTCCTGAGGATGAACGGGAAGAGGGGGAACCAATGAGAGACTAGCTCTAGGTGTTGGGACAGGCACAGGTCACTCTATTTTCCCATCAGGAAGAAGAATTAAGCACAAGCTCAGCCTGCCCCCCAGAACCAGAAGAGGGCCTGAAGCAATCCTGCGCTTTTGCGGCCAGCTCCCAAAAAAGCGAGTTGAAAAATGGAGCTCAGGGGCACTGCAATTCACAAACCTGCAGAGTTTTAAATGATACCTCTCGTCCACAAATATATTAAGGGAAGGCAACGAAGAGGCTTTGAAAGCAAGGCAGAATTGCAGGAAACAGATTTCAGGAGGTAGATTCGAATCGCCTTGAGAGCACATGAAAAGCGGCAAAACGTGGACAATGATGCCCTTGGCCAAAAAGGGCGTATGCGTTTTTTCCTGAATATATTCAGGAAAAAACGCATACGCCCTTTTTGGCCAACCAAGCAACCTGGAAAGGCCAATCAGCGCTCCAAAGAAGTCTCGCTTCCCAGCGGGCAAAAGGGCCATGCGGAAAAAAGTGTCCAAACCAGAAATGCAGGACCGGCCATGGAGAAATGGGAGCCTTGCTACGCTGATGGGTGGGATGTAAATTGCCAACAGCCACTCTGGAGAAGTGTACGGTGTGTTCTGAAACATCTAAAAAACACAGCTTGGAGAGCATAGGGCACTTCCACTCATGGGCGTATAAATTGGGAAAACTAAAAATCAGCAAGACACAGGCACCCCAAAGTTTAGGGCTGCTCTGTTGACAAGAACCCCCACTTCATTACACCTTAAATATCCTAGGAAAGAGAAAAATGGATAAAGAAGTTGGGGTCCTCATGTACAATGGAATATCACTCAGCCATGAAATCAACGTCATAAGGCTAGTAGCAGCATGATGAGTGGATTTAGGTACGACGATTCTAAGTGAAATAAGTCACACAGAAAAAGACACTTATCATAAGATATCACTTCTAGAGGGAATGTAAAAACCGCTACACTTGAACTGAATTGCAAAACAGAACAGAGTCCCACGTTTAGGAAACACACTATGGCTGCTGAACGGGAAAGGTGAGGTGGGGTGATGCATAAAACAAGGGTTTCAAATTAGCTCAGATACCGTTCCATAAACCCAATAGGTAAGAGACAAGACCTATTCCTTTTTCAGTGAACTGGGCTCAACACCCCCTATTCACCGCACAAGAATATATCTGACTAGTAAGAATCTTCAAACCTATGTATTGATATCTCTCTGTAAGTGAGTCAAGGGGGTGTAAAGCGGCATAAACACAGCCGTGAAAAGCAGCTAAACCCCATTATAAAAATAAATTACTTTTCAAAACCCGTGAAACAAAGACAGTGAAAGAGAGAGAAATTCTTACAAAATTCGTTCAGGGGCTGTGATGCAACCTGGATTGACCATATCTAGACCCACAGCTGATTGAGACATAAGGGTGGACACTCTTGGGGCTGAGAGGTTCGGTGAGGTTGGGTGAGCCAACGCAGACCCTTTCAAGTCATACTGCATGGTACCCATCCCATGGGTCCCAAATCTCCAGGTTCAAGGGCATCTTCCTACGTCGAAAACAGGCATGAGAAACCCAGAAGATGGTACACGGTGTGATCGGGAAAGGTTTCTAAAACGCACCTCATTTCTCATCTCCTTTGCTCGGGTTCGCCATTCCAGCCGATTTACTAGCCATCTCCCTCCTTGGAGAATCAGCACCTTTAACCTCCTGTTCCGTACAGGTTGCAATTTGTCCTGAGGATGAACGGGAAGAGGGGGAACCAATGAGAGACTAGCTCTAGGTGTTGGGACAGGCACAGGTCACTCTATTTTCCCATCAGGAAGAAGAATTAAGCACAAGCTCAGCCTGCCCCCCAGAACCAGAAGAGGGCCTGAAGCAATCCTGCGCTTTTGCGGCCAGCTCCCAAAAAAGCGAGTTGAAAAATGGAGCTCAGGGGCACTGCAATTCACAAACCTGCAGAGTTTTAAATGATACCTCTCGTCCACAAATATATTAAGGGAAGGCAACGAAGAGGCTTTGAAAGCAAGGCAGAATTGCAGGAAACAGATTTCAGGAGGTAGATTCGAATCGCCTTGAAAGCACATGAAAAGCGGCAAAACGTGGACAATGATGCCCTTGGCCAAAAAGGGCGTATGCGTTTTTTCCTGAATATATTCAGGAAAAAACGCAGACGCCCTTTTTGGCCAACCAAGCAACCTGGAAAGGCCAATCAGCGCTCCAAAGAAGTCTCGCTTCCCAGCGGGCAAAAGGGCCATGCGGAAAAAAGTGTCCAAACCAGAAATGCAGGACCGGCCATGGAGAAATGGGAGCCTTGCTACGCTGATGGGTGGGATGTAAATTGCCAACAGCCACTCTGGAGAAGTGTACGGTGTGTTCTGAAACATCTAAAAAACACAGCTTGGAGAGCATAGGGCACTTCCACTCATGGGCGTATAAATTGGGAAAACTAAAAATCAGCAAGACACAGGCACCCCAAAGTTTAGGGCTGCTCTGTTGACAAGAACCCCCACTTCATTACACCTTAAATATCCTAGGAAAGAGAAAAATGGATAAAGAAGTTGGGGTCCTCATGTACAATGGAATATCACTCAGCCATGAAATCAACGTCATAAGGCTAGTAGCAGCATGATGAGTGGATTTAGGTACGACGATTCTAAGTGAAATAAGTCACACAGAAAAAGACACTTATCATAAGATATCACTTCTAGAGGGAATGTAAAAACCGCTACACTTGAACTGAATTGCAAAACAGAACAGAGTCACACGTTTAGGAAACACACTATGGCTGCTGAACGGGCAAGGTGAGGTGGGGTGATGCATAAAACAAGGGTTTCAAATTAGCTCAGATACCGTTCCATAAACGCAATATGTAAGACACAAGACCTATTCCTTTTTCAGTGAACTGGACTCAACACCCCCTATTCACCGCACAAGAATATATCTGACTAGTAAGAATCTTCAAACCTATGTATTGATATCTCTCTGTAAGTGAGTCAAGGGGGTGTAAAGCGGCATAAACACAGCCGTGAAAAGCAGCTAAACCCCATTATAAAAATAAATTACTTTTCAAAACCCGTGAAACAAAGACAGTGAAAGAGAGAGAAATTCTTACAAAATTCGTTCACGGGCTGTGATGCAACCTGGATTGACCATATCTAGACACACAGCTGATTGAGACATAAGGGTGGACACTCTTGGGGCTGAGAGGTTCGGTGAGGTTGGGTGAGCCAACGCAGACCCTTTCAAGTAATACTCCATGGTTCCCATCCCATGGGTCCCAAATCTCCAGGTTCAAGGGCATCTTCCTACGTCGAAAACAGGCATGAGAAACCCAGAAGATGGTACACGGTGTGATCGGGAAAGGTTTCTAAAACGCACCTCATTTCTCATCTCCTTTGCTCGGGTTCGCCATTCCAGCCGATTTACTAGCCATCTCCCTCCTTGGAGAATCAGCACCTTTAACCTCCTGTTCCGTACAGGTTGCAATTTGTCCTGAGGATGAACGGGAAGAGGGGGAACCAATGAGAGACTAGCTCTAGGTGTTGGGACAGGCACAGGTCACTCTATTTTCCCATCAGGAAGAAGAATTAAGCACAAGCTCAGCCTGCCCCCCAGAACCAGAAGAGGGCCTGAAGCAATCCTGCGCTTTTGCGGCCAGCTCCCAAAAAAGCGAGTTGAAAAATGGAGCTCAGGGGCACTGCAATTCACAAACCTGCAGAGTTTTAAATGATACCTCTCGTCCACAAATATATTAAGGGAAGGCAACGAAGAGGCTTTGAAAGCAAGGCAGAATTGCAGGAAACAGATTTCAGGAGGTAGATTCGAATCGCCTTGAAAGCACATGAAAAGCGGCAAAACGTGGACAATGATGCCCTTGGCCAAAAAGGGCGTATGCGTTTTTTCCTGAATATATTCAGGAAAAAACGCATACGCCCTTTTTGGCCAACCAAGCAACCTGGAAAGGCCAATCAGCGCTCCAAAGAAGTCTCGCTTCCCAGCGGGCAAAAGGGCCATGCGGAAAAAAGTGTCCAAACCAGAAATGCAGGACCGGCCATGGAGAAATGGGAGCCTTGCTACGCTGATGGGTGGGATGTAAATTGCCAACAGCCACTCTGGAGAAGTGTACGGTGTGTTCTGAAACATCTAAAAAACACAGCTTGGAGAGCATAGGGCACTTCCACTCATGGGCGTATAAATTGGGAAAACTAAAAATCAGCAAGACACAGGCACCCCAAAGTTTAGGGCTGCTCTGTTGACAAGAACCCCCACTTCATTACACCTTAAATATCCTAGGAAAGAGAAAAATGGATAAAGAAGTTGGGGTCCTCATGTACAATGGAATATCACTCAGCCATGAAATCAACGTCATAAGGCTAGTAGCAGCATGATGAGTGGATTTAGGTACGACGATTCTAAGTGAAATAAGTCACACAGAAAAAGACACTTATCATAAGATATCACTTCTAGAGGGAATGTAAAAACCGCTACACTTGAACTGAATTGCAAAACAGAACAGAGTCCCACGTTTAGGAAACACACTATGGCTGCTGAACGGGCAAGGTGAGGTGGGGTGATGCATAAAACAAGGGTTTCAAATTAGCTCAGATACCGTTCCATAAACCCAATAGGTAAGAGACAAGACCTATTCCTTTTTCAGTGAACTGGGCTCAACACCCCCTATTCACCGCACAAGAATATATCTGACTAGTAAGAATCTTCAAACCTATGTATTGATATCTCTCTGTAAGTGAGTCAAGGGGGTGTAAAGCGGCATAAACACAGCCGTGAAAAGCAGCTAAACCCCATTATAAAAATAAATTACTTTTCAAAACCCGTGAAACAAAGACAGTGAAAGAGAGAGAAATTCTTACAAAATTCGTTCAGGGGCTGTGATGCAACCTGGATTGACCATATCTAGACCCACAGCTGATTGAGACATAAGGGTGGACACTCTTGGGGCTGAGAGGTTCGGTGAGGTTGGGTGAGCCAACGCAGACCCTTTCAAGTCATACTGCATGGTACCCATCCCATGGGTCCCAAATCTCCAGGTTCAAGGGCATCTTCCTACGTCGAAAACAGGCATGAGAAACCCAGAAGATGGTACACGGTGTGATCGGGAAAGGTTTCTAAAACGCACCTCATTTCTCATCTCCTTTGCTCGGGTTCGCCATTCCAGCCGATTTACTAGCCATCTCCCTCCTTGGAGAATCAGCACCTTTAACCTCCTGTTCCGTACAGGTTGCAATTTGTCCTGAGGATGAACGGGAAGAGGGGGAACCAATGAGAGACTAGCTCTAGGTGTTGGGACAGGCACAGGTCACTCTATTTTCCCATCAGGAAGAAGAATTAAGCACAAGCTCAGCCTGCCCCCCAGAACCAGAAGAGGGCCTGAAGCAATCCTGCGCTTTTGCGGCCAGCTCCCAAAAAAGCGAGTTGAAAAATGGAGCTCAGGGGCACTGCAATTCACAAACCTGCAGAGTTTTAAATGATACCTCTCGTCCACAAATATATTAAGGGAAGGCAACGAAGAGGCTTTGAAAGCAAGGCAGAATTGCAGGAAACAGATTTCAGGAGGTAGATTCGAATCGCCTTGAGAGCACATGAAAAGCGGCAAAACGTGGACAATGATGCCCTTGGCCAAAAAGGGCGTATGCGTTTTTTCCTGAATATATTCAGGAAAAAACGCATACGCCCTTTTTGGCCAACCAAGCAACCTGGAAAGGCCAATCAGCGCTCCAAAGAAGTCTCGCTTCCCAGCGGGCAAAAGGGCCATGCGGAAAAAAGTGTCCAAACCAGAAATGCAGGACCGGCCATGGAGAAATGGGAGCCTTGCTACGCTGATGGGTGGGATGTAAATTGCCAACAGCCACTCTGGAGAAGTGTACGGTGTGTTCTGAAACATCTAAAAAACACAGCTTGGAGAGCATAGGGCACTTCCACTCATGGGCGTATAAATTGGGAAAACTAAAAATCAGCAAGACACAGGCACCCCAAAGTTTAGGGCTGCTCTGTTGACAAGAACCCCCACTTCATTACACCTTAAATATCCTAGGAAAGAGAAAAATGGATAAAGAAGTTGGGGTCCTCATGTACAATGGAATATCACTCAGCCATGAAATCAACGTCATAAGGCTAGTAGCAGCATGATGAGTGGATTTAGGTACGACGATTCTAAGTGAAATAAGTCACACAGAAAAAGACACTTATCATAAGATATCACTTCTAGAGGGAATGTAAAAACCGCTACACTTGAACTGAATTGCAAAACAGAACAGAGTCCCACGTTTAGGAAACACACTATGGCTGCTGAACGGGAAAGGTGAGGTGGGGTGATGCATAAAACAAGGGTTTCAAATTAGCTCAGATACCGTTCCATAAACCCAATAGGTAAGAGACAAGACCTATTCCTTTTTCAGTGAACTGGGCTCAACACCCCCTATTCACCGCACAAGAATATATCTGACTAGTAAGAATCTTCAAACCTATGTATTGATATCTCTCTGTAAGTGAGTCAAGGGGGTGTAAAGCGGCATAAACACAGCCGTGAAAAGCAGCTAAACCCCATTATAAAAATAAATTACTTTTCAAAACCCGTGAAACAAAGACAGTGAAAGAGAGAGAAATTCTTACAAAATTCGTTCAGGGGCTGTGATGCAACCTGGATTGACCATATCTAGACCCACAGCTGATTGAGACATAAGGGTGGACACTCTTGGGGCTGAGAGGTTCGGTGAGGTTGGGTGAGCCAACGCAGACCCTTTCAAGTCATACTGCATGGTACCCATCCCATGGGTCCCAAATCTCCAGGTTCAAGGGCATCTTCCTACGTCGAAAACAGGCATGAGAAACCCAGAAGATGGTACACGGTGTGATCGGGAAAGGTTTCTAAAACGCACCTCATTTCTCATCTCCTTTGCTCGGGTTCGCCATTCCAGCCGATTTACTAGCCATCTCCCTCCTTGGAGAATCAGCACCTTTAACCTCCTGTTCCGTACAGGTTGCAATTTGTCCTGAGGATGAACGGGAAGAGGGGGAACCAATGAGAGACTAGCTCTAGGTGTTGGGACAGGCACAGGTCACTCTATTTTCCCATCAGGAAGAAGAATTAAGCACAAGCTCAGCCTGCCCCCCAGAACCAGAAGAGGGCCTGAAGCAATCCTGCGCTTTTGCGGCCAGCTCCCAAAAAAGCGAGTTGAAAAATGGAGCTCAGGGGCACTGCAATTCACAAACCTGCAGAGTTTTAAATGATACCTCTCGTCCACAAATATATTAAGGGAAGGCAACGAAGAGGCTTTGAAAGCAAGGCAGAATTGCAGGAAACAGATTTCAGGAGGTAGATTCGAATCGCCTTGAAAGCACATGAAAAGCGGCAAAACGTGGACAATGATGCCCTTGGCCAAAAAGGGCGTATGCGTTTTTTCCTGAATATATTCAGGAAAAAACGCAGACGCCCTTTTTGGCCAACCAAGCAACCTGGAAAGGCCAATCAGCGCTCCAAAGAAGTCTCGCTTCCCAGCGGGCAAAAGGGCCATGCGGAAAAAAGTGTCCAAACCAGAAATGCAGGACCGGCCATGGAGAAATGGGAGCCTTGCTACGCTGATGGGTGGGATGTAAATTGCCAACAGCCACTCTGGAGAAGTGTACGGTGTGTTCTGAAACATCTAAAAAACACAGCTTGGAGAGCATAGGGCACTTCCACTCATGGGCGTATAAATTGGGAAAACTAAAAATCAGCAAGACACAGGCACCCCAAAGTTTAGGGCTGCTCTGTTGACAAGAACCCCCACTTCATTACACCTTAAATATCCTAGGAAAGAGAAAAATGGATAAAGAAGTTGGGGTCCTCATGTACAATGGAATATCACTCAGCCATGAAATCAACGTCATAAGGCTAGTAGCAGCATGATGAGTGGATTTAGGTACGACGATTCTAAGTGAAATAAGTCACACAGAAAAAGACACTTATCATAAGATATCACTTCTAGAGGGAATGTAAAAACCGCTACACTTGAACTGAATTGCAAAACAGAACAGAGTCACACGTTTAGGAAACACACTATGGCTGCTGAACGGGCAAGGTGAGGTGGGGTGATGCATAAAACAAGGGTTTCAAATTAGCTCAGATACCGTTCCATAAACGCAATATGTAAGACACAAGACCTATTCCTTTTTCAGTGAACTGGACTCAACACCCCCTATTCACCGCACAAGAATATATCTGACTAGTAAGAATCTTCAAACCTATGTATTGATATCTCTCTGTAAGTGAGTCAAGGGGGTGTAAAGCGGCATAAACACAGCCGTGAAAAGCAGCTAAACCCCATTATAAAAATAAATTACTTTTCAAAACCCGTGAAACAAAGACAGTGAAAGAGAGAGAAATTCTTACAAAATTCGTTCACGGGCTGTGATGCAACCTGGATTGACCATATCTAGACACACAGCTGATTGAGACATAAGGGTGGACACTCTTGGGGCTGAGAGGTTCGGTGAGGTTGGGTGAGCCAACGCAGACCCTTTCAAGTAATACTCCATGGTTCCCATCCCATGGGTCCCAAATCTCCAGGTTCAAGGGCATCTTCCTACGTCGAAAACAGGCATGAGAAACCCAGAAGATGGTACACGGTGTGATCGGGAAAGGTTTCTAAAACGCACCTCATTTCTCATCTCCTTTGCTCGGGTTCGCCATTCCAGCCGATTTACTAGCCATCTCCCTCCTTGGAGAATCAGCACCTTTAACCTCCTGTTCCGTACAGGTTGCAATTTGTCCTGAGGATGAACGGGAAGAGGGGGAACCAATGAGAGACTAGCTCTAGGTGTTGGGACAGGCACAGGTCACTCTATTTTCCCATCAGGAAGAAGAATTAAGCACAAGCTCAGCCTGCCCCCCAGAACCAGAAGAGGGCCTGAAGCAATCCTGCGCTTTTGCGGCCAGCTCCCAAAAAAGCGAGTTGAAAAATGGAGCTCAGGGGCACTGCAATTCACAAACCTGCAGAGTTTTAAATGATACCTCTCGTCCACAAATATATTAAGGGAAGGCAACGAAGAGGCTTTGAAAGCAAGGCAGAATTGCAGGAAACAGATTTCAGGAGGTAGATTCGAATCGCCTTGAAAGCACATGAAAAGCGGCAAAACGTGGACAATGATGCCCTTGGCCAAAAAGGGCGTATGCGTTTTTTCCTGAATATATTCAGGAAAAAACGCATACGCCCTTTTTGGCCAACCAAGCAACCTGGAAAGGCCAATCAGCGCTCCAAAGAAGTCTCGCTTCCCAGCGGGCAAAAGGGCCATGCGGAAAAAAGTGTCCAAACCAGAAATGCAGGACCGGCCATGGAGAAATGGGAGCCTTGCTACGCTGATGGGTGGGATGTAAATTGCCAACAGCCACTCTGGAGAAGTGTACGGTGTGTTCTGAAACATCTAAAAAACACAGCTTGGAGAGCATAGGGCACTTCCACTCATGGGCGTATAAATTGGGAAAACTAAAAATCAGCAAGACACAGGCACCCCAAAGTTTAGGGCTGCTCTGTTGACAAGAACCCCCACTTCATTACACCTTAAATATCCTAGGAAAGAGAAAAATGGATAAAGAAGTTGGGGTCCTCATGTACAATGGAATATCACTCAGCCATGAAATCAACGTCATAAGGCTAGTAGCAGCATGATGAGTGGATTTAGGTACGACGATTCTAAGTGAAATAAGTCACACAGAAAAAGACACTTATCATAAGATATCACTTCTAGAGGGAATGTAAAAACCGCTACACTTGAACTGAATTGCAAAACAGAACAGAGTCACACGTTTAGGAAACACACTATGGCTGCTGAACGGGCAAGGTGAGGTGGGGTGATGCATAAAACAAGGGTTTCAAATTAGCTCAGATACCGTTCCATAAACGCAATATGTAAGAGACAAGACCTATTCCTTTTTCAGTGAACTGGACTCAACACCCCCTATTCACCGCACAAGAATATATCTGACTAGTAAGAATCTTCAAACCTATGTATTGATATCTCTCTGTAAGTGAGTCAAGGGGGTGTAAAGCGGCATAAACACAGCCGTAAAAAGCAGCTAAACCCCATTATAAAAATAAATTACTTTTCAAAACCCGTGAAACAAAGACAGTGAAAGAGAGAGAAATTCTTACAAAATTCGTTCACGGGTTGTGATGCAACCTGGATTGACCATATCTAGACACACAGCTGATTGAGACATAAGGGTGGACACTCTTGGGGCTGAGAGGTTCGGTGAGGTTGGGTGAGCCAACGCAGACCCTTTCAAGTAATACTCCATGGTTCCCATCCCATGGGTCCCAAATCTCCAGGTTCAAGGGCATCTTCCTACGTCGAAAACAGGCATGAGAAACCCAGAAGATGGTACACCGTGTGATCGGGAAAGGTTTCTAAAACGCACCTCATTTCTCATCTCCTTTGCTCGGGTTCGCCATTCCAGCCGATTTACTAGCCATCTCCCTCCTTGGAGAATCAGCACCTTTAACCTCCTGTTCCGTACAGGTTGCAATTTGTCCTGAGGATGAACGGGAAGAGGGGGAACCAATGAGAGACTAGCTCTAGGTGTTGGGACAGGCACAGGTCACTCTATTTTCCCATCAGGAAGAAGAATTAAGCACAAGCTCAGCCTGCCCCCCAGAACCAGAAGAGGGCCTGAAGCAATCCTGCGCTTTTGCGGCCAGCTCCCAAAAAAGCGAGTTGAAAAATGGAGCTCAGGGGCACTGCAATTCACAAACCTGCAGAGTTTTAAATGATACATCTCGTCCACAAATATATTAAGGGAAGGCAACGAAGAGGCTTTGAAAGCAAGGCAGAATTGCAGGAAACAGATTTCAGGAGGTAGATTCGAATCGCCTTGAAAGCACATGAAAAGCGGCAAAACGTGGACAATGATGCCCTTGGCCAAAAAGGGCGTATGCGTTTTTTCCTGAATATATTCAGGAAAAAACGCATACGCCCTTTTTGGCCAACCAAGCAACCTGGAAAGGCCAATCAGCGCTCCAAAGAAGTCTCGCCTCCCAGCGGGCAAAAGGGCCATGCGGAAAAAAGTGTCCAAACCAGAAATGCAGGACCGGCCATGGAGAAATGGGAGCCTTGCTACGCTGATGGGTGGGATGTAAATTGCCAACAGCCACTCTGGAGAAGTGTACGGTGTGTTCTGAAACATCTAAAAAACACAGCTTAGAGAGCATAGGGCACTTCCACTCATGGGCGTATAAATTGGGAAAACTAAAAATCAGCAAGACACAGGCACCCCAAAGTTTAGGGCTGCTCTGTTGACAAGAACCCCCACTTCATTACACCTTAAATATCCTAGGAAAGAGAAAAATGGATAAAGAAGTTGGGGTCCTCATGTACAATGGAATATCACTCAGCCATGAAATCAACGTCATAAGGCTAGTAGCAGCATGATGAGTGGATTTAGGTACGACGATTCTAAGTGAAATAAGTCACACAGAAAAAGACACTTATCATAAGATATCACTTCTAGAGGGAATGTAAAAACCGCTACACTTGAACTGCATTGCAAAACAGAACAGAGTCACACGTTTAGGAAACACACTATGGCTGCTGAACGGGCAAGGTGAGGTGGGGTGATGCATAAAACAAGGGTTTCAAATTAGCTCAGATACCGTTCCATAAACGCAATATGTAAGAGACAAGACCTATTCCTTTTTCAGTGAACTGGACTCAACACCCCCTATTCACCGCACAAGAATACATCTGACTAGTAAGAATCTTCAAACCTATGTATTGATATCTCTCTGTAAGTGAGTCAAGGGGGTGTAAAGCGGCATAAACACAGCCGTGAAAAGCAGCTAAACCCCATTATAAAAATTAATTACTTTTCAAAACCCGTGAAACAAAGACAGTGAAAGAGAGAGAAATTCTTACAAAATTCGTTCACGGGCTGTGATGCAACCTGGATTGACCATATCTAGACACACAGCTGATTGAGACATAAGGGTGGACACTCTTGGGGCTGAGAGGTTCGGTGAGGTTGGGTGAGCCAACGCAGACCCTTTCAAGTAATACTCCATGGTTCCCATCCCATGGGTCCCAAATCTCCAGGTTCAAGGGCATCTTCCTACGTCGAAAACAGGCATGAGAAACCCAGAAGATGGTACACCGTGTGATCGGGAAAGGTTTCTAAAACGCACCTCATTTCTCATCTCCTTTGCTCGGGTTCGCCATTCCAGCCGATTTACTAGCCATCTCCCTCCTTGGAGAATCAGCACCTTTAACCTCCTGTTCCGTACAGGTTGCAATTTGTCCTGAGGATGAACGGGAAGAGGGGGAACCAATGAGAGACTAGCTCTAGGTGTTGGGACAGGCACAGGTCACTCTATTTTCCCATCAGGAAGAAGAATTAAGCACAAGCTCAGCCTGCCCCCCAGAACCAGAAGAGGGCCTGAAGCAATCCTGCGCTTTTGCGGCCAGCTCCCAAAAAAGCGAGTTGAAAAATGGAGCTCAGGGGCACTGCAATTCACAAACCTGCAGAGTTTTAAATGATACCTCTCGTCCACAAATATATTAAGGGAAGGCAACGAAGAGGCTTTGAAAGCAAGGCAGAATTGCAGGAAACAGATTTCAGGAGGTAGATTCGAATCGCCTTGAAAGCACATGAAAAGCGGCAAAACGTGGACAATGATGCCCTTGGCCAAAAAGGGCGTATGCGTTTTTTCCTGAATATATTCAGGAAAAAACGCATACGCCCTTTTTGGCCAACCAAGCAACCTGGAAAGGCCAATCAGCGCTCCAAAGAAGTCTCGCTTCCCAGCGGGCAAAAGGGCCATGCGGAAAAAAGTGTCCAAACCAGAAATGCAGGACCGGCCATGGAGAAATGGGAGCCTTGCTACGCTGATGGGTGGGATGTAAATTGCCAACAGCCACTCTGGAGAAGTGTACGGTGTGTTCTGAAACATCTAAAAAACACAGCTTGGAGAGCATAGGGCACTTCCACTCATGGGCGTATAAATTGGGAAAACTAAAAATCAGCAAGACACAGGCACCCCAAAGTTTAGGGCTGCTCTGTTGACAAGAACCCCCACTTCATTACACCTTAAATATCCTAGGAAAGAGAAAAATGGATAAAGAAGTTGTGGTCCTCATGTACAATGGAATATCACTCAGCCATGAAATCAACGTCATAAGGCTAGTAGCAGCACGATGAGTGGATTTAGGTACGACGATTCTAAGTGAAATAAGTCACACAGAAAAAGACACTTATCATAAGATATCACTTCTAGAGGGAATGTAAAAACCGCTACACTTGAACTGAATTGCAAAACAGAACAGAGTCCCACGTTTAGGAAACACACTATGGCTGCTGAACGGGAAAGGTGAGGTGGGGTGATGCATAAAACAAGGGTTTCAAATTAGCTCAGATACCGTTCCATAAACCCAATATGTAAGAGACAAGACCTATTCCTTTTTCAGTGAACTGGGCTCAACACCCCCTATTCACCGCACAAGAATATATCTGACTAGTAAGAATCTTCAAACCTATGTATTGATATCTCTCTGTAAGTGAGTCAAAGGGGTGTAAAGCGGCATAAACACAACCGTGAAAAGCAGCTAAACCCCATTATAAAAATAAATTACTTTTCAAAACCCGTGAAACAAAGACAGTGAAAGAGAGAGAAATTCTTACAAAATTCGTTCAGGGGCTGTGATGCAACCTGGATTGACCATATCTAGATCCACAGCTGATTGAGATATAAGGGTGGACACTCTTGGGGCTGAGAGGTTCGGTGAGGTTGGGTGAGCCAACGCAGACCCTTTCAAGTAATACTGCATGGTACCCATCCCATGGGTCCCAAATCTCCAGGTTCAAGGGCATCTTCCTACGTCGAAAACAGGCATGAGAAACCCAGAAGATGGTACACCGTGTGATCGGGAAAGGTTTCTAAAACGCACCTCATTTCTCATCTCCTTTGCTCGGGTTCGCCATTCCAGCCGATTTACTAGCCATCTCCCTCCTTGGAGAATCAGCACCTTTAACCTCCTGTTCCGTACAGGTTGCAATTTGTCCTGAGGATGAACGGGAAGAGGGGGAACCAATGAGAGACTAGCTCTAGGTGTTGGGACAGGCACAGGTCACTCTATTTTCCCATCAGGAAGAAGAATTAAGCACAAGCTCAGCCTGCCCCCCAGAACCAGAAGAGGGCCTGAAGCAATCCTGCGCTTTTGCGGCCAGCTCCCAAAAAAGCGAGTTGAAAAATGGAGCTCAGGGGCACTGCAATTCACAAACCTGCAGAGTTTTAAATGATACCTCTCGTCCACAAATATATTAAGGGAAGGCAACGAAGAGGCTTTGAAAGCAAGGCAGAATTGCAGGAAACAGATTTCAGGAGGTAGATTGGAATCGCCTTGAAAGCACATGAAAAGCGGCAAAACGTGGACAATGATGCCCTTGGCCAAAAAGGGCGTATGCGTTTTTTCCTGAATATATTCAGGAAAAAACGCATACGCCCTTTTTGGCCAACCAAGCAACCTGGAAAGGCCAATCAGCGCTCCAAAGAAGTCTCGCTTCCCAGCGGGCAAAAGGGCCATGCGGAAAAAAGTGTCCAAACCAGAAATGCAGGACCGGCCATGGAGAAATGGGAGCCTTGCTACGCTGATGGGTGGGATGTAAATTGCCAACAGCCACTCTGGAGAAGTGTACGGTGTGTTCTGAAACATCTAAAAAACACAGCTTGGAGAGCATAGGGCACTTCCACTCATGGGCGTATAAATTGGGAAAACTAAAAATCAGCAAGACACAGGCACCCCAAAGTTTAGGGCTGCTCTGTTGACAAGAACCCCCACTTCATTACACCTTAAATATCCTAGGAAAGAGAAAAATGGATAAAGAAGTTGTGGTCCTCATGTACAATGGAATATCACTCAGCCATGAAATCAACGTCATAAGGCTAGTAGCAGCACGATGAGTGGATTTAGGTACGACGATTCTAAGTGAAATAAGTCACACAGAAAAAGACACTTATCATAAGATATCACTTCTAGAGGGAATGTAAAAACCGCTACACTTGAACTGAATTGCAAAACAGAACAGAGTCCCACGTTTAGGAAACACACTATGGCTGCTGAACGGGAAAGGTGAGGTGGGGTGATGCATAAAACAAGGGTTTCAAATTAGCTCAGATACCGTTCCATAAACCCAATATGTAAGAGACAAGACCTATTCCTTTTTCAGTGAACTGGGCTCAACACCCCCTATTCACCGCACAAGAATATATCTGACTAGTAAGAATCTTCAAACCTATGTATTGATATCTCTCTGTAAGTGAGTCAAGGGGGTGTAAAGCGGCATAAACACAGCCGTGAAAAGCAGCTAAACCCCATTATAAAAATAAATTACTTTTCAAAACCCGTGAAACAAAGACAGTGAAAGAGAGAGAAATTCTTACAAAATTCGTTCAGGGGCTGTGATGCAACCTGGATTGACCATATCTAGACCCACAGCTGATTGAGACATAAGGGTGGACACTCTTGGGGCTGAGAGGTTCGGTGAGGTTGGGTGAGCCAACGCAGACCCTTTCAAGTAATACTGCATGGTACCCATCCCATGGGTCCCAAATCTCCAGGTTCAAGGGCATCTTCCTACGTCGAAAACAGGCATGAGAAACCCAGAAGATGGTACACCGTGTGATCGGGAAAGGTTTCTAAAACGCACCTCATTTCTCATCTCCTTTGCTCGGGTTCGCCATTCCAGCCGATTTACTAGCCATCTCCCTCCTTGGAGAATCAGCACCTTTAACCTCCTGTTCCGTACAGGTTGCAATTTGTCCTGAGGATGAACGGGAAGAGGGGGAACCAATGAGAGACTAGCTCTAGGTGTTGGGACAGGCACAGGTCACTCTATTTTCCCATCAGGAAGAAGAATTAAGCACAAGCTCAGCCTGCCCCCCAGAACCAGAAGAGGGCCTGAAGCAATCCTGCGCTTTTGCGGCCAGCTCCCAAAAAAGCGAGTTGAAAAATGGAGCTCAGGGGCACTGCAATTCACAAACCTGCAGAGTTTTAAATGATACCTCTCGTCCACAAATATATTAAGGGAAGGCAACGAAGAGGCTTTGAAAGCAAGGCAGAATTGCAGGAAACAGATTTCAGGAGGTAGATTCGAATCGCCTTGAAAGCACATGAAAAGCGGCAAAACGTGGACAATGATGCCCTTGGCCAAAAAGGGCGTATGCGTTTTTTCCTGAATATATTCAGGAAAAAACGCATACGCCCTTTTTGGCCAACCAAGCAACCTGGAAAGGCCAATCAGCGCTCCAAAGAAGTCTCGCTTCCCAGCGGGCAAAAGGGCCATGCGGAAAAAAGTGTCCAAACCAGAAATGCAGGACCGGCCATGGAGAAATGGGAGCCTTGCTACGCTGATGGGTGGGATGTAAATTGCCAACAGCCACTCCGGAGAAGTGTACGGTGTGTTCTGAAACATCTAAAAAACACAGCTTGGAGAGCATAGGGCACTTCCACTCATGGGCGTATAAATTGGGAAAACTAAAAATCAGCAAGACACAGGCACCCCAAAGTTTAGGGCTGCTCTGTTGACAAGAACCCCCACTTCATTACACCTTAAATATCCTAGGAAAGCGAAAAATGGATAAAGAAGTTGTGGTCCTCATGTACAATGGAATATCACTCAGCCATGAAAACCACGTCATAAGGCTAGTAGCAGCACGATGAGTGGATTTAGGTACGACGATTCTAAGTGAAATAAGTCACACAGAAAAAGACACTTATCATAAGATATCACTTCTAGAGGGAATGTAAAAACCGCTACACTTCAACTGAATTACAAAACAGAACAGAGTCACACATTTAGGAAACACACTACGGCTGCTGAACGGGAAAGGTGAGGTGGGGTGATGCATAAAACAAGGGTTTCAAATTAGCTCCGATACCGTTCCATAAACCCAATATGTAAGAGACAAGACCTATTCCTTTTTCAGTGAACTGGACTCAACACCCCCTATTCACCGCACAAGAATATATCTGACTAGTAAGAATCTTCAAACCTATGTATTGATATCTCTCTGTAAGTGAGTCAAGGGGGTGTAAAGCGGCATAAACACAGCCGTGAAAAGCAGCTAAACCCCATTATAAAAATAAATTACTTTTCAAAACCCGTGAAACAAAGACAGTGAAAGAGAGAGAAATTCTTACAAAATTCGTTCAGGGGCTGTGATGCAACCTGGATTGACCATATCTAGACCCACAGCTGATTGAGATATAAGGGTGGACACTCTTGGGGCTGAGAGGTTCGGTGAGGTTGGGTGAGCCAACGCAGACCCTTTCAAGTAATACTGCATGGTACCCATCCCATGGGTCCCAAATCTCCAGGTTCAAGGGCATCTTCCTACGTCGAAAACAGGCATGAGAAACCCAGAAGATGGTACACCGTGTGATCGGGAAAGGTTTCTAAAACGCACCTCATTTCTCATCTCCTTTGCTCGGGTTCGCCATTCCAGCCGATTTACTAGCCATCTCCCTCCTTGGAGAATCAGCACCTTTAACCTCCTGTTCCGTACAGGTTGCAGTTTGTCCTGAGGATGAACGGGAAGAGGGGGAACCAATGAGAGACTAGCTCTAGGTGTTGGGACAGGCACAGGTCACTCTATTTTCCCATCAGGAAGAAGAATTAAGCACAAGCTCAGCCTGCCCCCCAGAACCAGAAGAGGGCCTGAAGCAATCCTGCGCTTTTGCGGCCAGCTCCCAAAAAAGCGAGTTGAAAAATGGAGCTCAGGGGCACTGCAATTCACAAACCTGCAGAGTTTTAAATGATACATCTCGTCCACAAATATATTAAGGGAAGGCAACGAAGAGGCTTTGAAAGCAAGGCAGAATTGCAGGAAACAGATTTCAGGAGGTAGATTGGAATCGCCTTGAAAGCACATGAAAAGCGGCAAAACGTGGACAATGATGCCCTTGGCCAAAAAGGGCGTATGCGTTTTTTCCTGAATATATTCAGGAAAAAACGCATACGCCCTTTTTGGCCAACCAAGCAACCTGGAAAGGCCAATCAGCGCTCCAAAGAAGTCTCGCTTCCCAGCGGGCAAAAGGGCCATGCGGAAAAAAGTGTCCAAACCAGAAATGCAGGACCGGCCATGGAGAAATGGGAGCCTTGCTACGCTGATGGGTGGGATGTAAATTGCCAACAGCCACTCTGGAGAAGTGTACGGTGTGTTCTGAAACATCTAAAAAACACAGCTTGGAGAGCATAGGGCACTTCCACTCATGGGCGTATAAATTGGGAAAACTAAAAATCAGCAAGACACAGGCACCCCAAAGTTTAGGGCTGCTCTGTTGACAAGAACCCCCACTTCATTACACCTTAAATATCCTAGGAAAGAGAAAAATGGATAAAGAAGTTGTGGTCCTCATGTACAATGGAATATCACTCAGCCATGAAATCAACGTCATAAGGCTAGTAGCAGCACGATGAGTGGATTTAGGTACGACGATTCTAAGTGAAATAAGTCACACAGAAAAAGACACTTATCATAAGATATCACTTCTAGAGGGAATGTAAAAACCGCTACACTTGAACTGAATTGCAAAACAGAACAGAGTCCCACGTTTAGGAAACACACTATGGCTGCTGAACGGGAAAGGTGAGGTGGGGTGATGCATAAAACAAGGGTTTCAAATTAGCTCAGATACCGTTCCATAAACCCAATATGTAAGAGACAAGACCTATTCCTTTTTCAGTGAACTGGGCTCAACACCCCCTATTCACCGCACAAGAATATATCTGACTAGTAAGAATCTTCAAACCTATGTATTGATATCTCTCTGTAAGTGAGTCAAGGGGGTGTAAAGCGGCATAAACACAACCGTGAAAAGCAGCTAAACCCCATTATAAAAATAAATTACTTTTCAAAACCCGTGAAACAAAGACAGTGAAAGAGAGAGAAATTCTTACAAAATTCGTTCAGGGGCTGTGATGCAACCTGGATTGACCATATCTAGACCCACAGCTGATTGAGATATAAGGGTGGACACTCTTGGGGCTGAGAGGTTCGGTGAGGTTGGGTGAGCCAACGCAGACCCTTTCAAGTAATACTGCATGGTACCCATCCCATGGGTCCCAAATCTCCAGGTTCAAGGGCATCTTCCTACGTCGAAAACAGGCATGAGAAACCCAGAAGATGGTACACCGTGTGATCGGGAAAGGTTTCTAAAACGCACCTCATTTCTCATCTCCTTTGCTCGGGTTCGCCATTCCAGCCGATTTACTAGCCATCTCCCTCCTTGGAGAATCAGCACCTTTAACCTCCTGTTCCGTACAGGTTGCAATTTGTCCTGAGGATGAACGGGAAGAGGGGGAACCAATGAGAGACTAGCTCTAGGTGTTGGGACAGGCACAGGTCACTCTATTTTCCCATCAGGAAGAAGAATTAAGCACAAGCTCAGCCTGCCCCCCAGAACCAGAAGAGGGCCTGAAGCAATCCTGCGCTTTTGCGGCCAGCTCCCAAAAAAGCGAGTTGAAAAATGGAGCTCAGGGGCACTGCAATTCACAAACCTGCAGAGTTTTAAATGATACCTCTCGTCCACAAATATATTAAGGGAAGGCAACGAAGAGGCTTTGAAAGCAAGGCAGAATTGCAGGAAACAGATTTCAGGAGGTAGATTCGAATCGCCTTGAAAGCACATGAAAAGCGGCAAAACGTGGACAATGATGCCCTTGGCCAAAAAGGGCGTATGCGTTTTTTCCTGAATATATTCAGGAAAAAACGCATACGCCCTTTTTGGCCAACCAAGCAACCTGGAAAGGCCAATCAGCGCTCCAAAGAAGTCTCGCTTCCCAGCGGGCAAAAGGGCCATGCGGAAAAAAGTGTCCAAACCAGAAATGCAGGACCGGCCATGGAGAAATGGGAGCCTTGCTACGCTGATGGGTGGGATGTAAATTGCCAACAGCCACTCCGGAGAAGTGTACGGTGTGTTCTGAAACATCTAAAAAACACAGCTTGGAGAGCATAGGGCACTTCCACTCATGGGCGTATAAATTGGGAAAACTAAAAATCAGCAAGACACAGGCACCCCAAAGTTTAGGGCTGCTCTGTTGACAAGAACCCCCACTTCATTACACCTTAAATATCCTAGGAAAGCGAAAAATGGATAAAGAAGTTGTGGTCCTCATGTACAATGGAATATCACTCAGCCATGAAAACCACGTCATAAGGCTAGTAGCAGCACGATGAGTGGATTTAGGTACGACGATTCTAAGTGAAATAAGTCACACAGAAAAAGACACTTATCATAAGATATCACTTCTAGAGGGAATGTAAAAACCGCTACACTTCAACTGAATTACAAAACAGAACAGAGTCACACATTTAGGAAACACACTACGGCTGCTGAACGGGAAAGGTGAGGTGGGGTGATGCATAAAACAAGGGTTTCAAATTAGCTCAGATACCGTTCCATAAACCCAATATGTAAGAGACAAGACCTATTCCTTTTTCAGTGAACTGGGCTCAACACCCCCTATTCACCGCACAAGAATATATCTGACTAGTAAGAATCTTCAAACCTATGTATTGATATCTCTCTGAAAGTGAGTCAAGGGGGTGTAAAGCGGCATAAACACAGCCGTGAAAAGCAGCTAAACCCCATTATAAAAATAAATTACTTTTCAAAACCCGTGAAACAAAGACAGTGAAAGAGAGAGAAATTCTTACAAAATTCGTTCAGGGGCTGTGATGCAACCTGGATTGACCATATCTAGACCTACAGCTGATTGAGATATAAGGGTGGACACTCTTGGGGCTGAGAGGTTCGGTGAGGTTGGGTGAGCCAACGCAGACCCTTTCAAGTAATACTGCATGGTACCCATCCCATGGGTCCCAAATCTCCAGGTTCAAGGGCATCTTCCTACGTCGAAAACAGGCATGAGAAACCCAGAAGATGGTACACCGTGTGATCGGGAAAGGTTTCTAAAACGCACCTCATTTCTCATCTCCTTTGCTCGGGTTCGCCATTCCAGCCGATTTACTAGCCATCTCCCTCCTTGGAGAATCAGCACCTTTAACCTCCTGTTCCGTACAGGTTGCAATTTGTCCTGAGGATGAACGGGAAGAGGGGGAACCAATGAGAGACTAGCTCTAGGTGTTGGGACAGGCACAGGTCACTCTATTTTCCCATCAGGAAGAAGAATTAAGCACAAGCTCAGCCTGCCCCCCAGAACCAGAAGAGGGCCTGAAGCAATCCTGCGCTTTTGCGGCCAGCTCCCAAAAAAGCGAGTTGAAAAATGGAGCTCAGGGGCACTGCAATTCACAAACCTGCAGAGTTTTAAATGATACCTCTCGTCCACAAATATATTAAGGGAAGGCAACGAAGAGGCTTTGAAAGCAAGGCAGAATTGCAGGAAACAGATTTCAGGAGGTAGATTCGAATCGCCTTGAAAGCACATGAAAAGCGGCAAAACGTGGACAATGATGCCCTTGGCCAAAAAGGGCGTATGCGTTTTTTCCTGAATATATTCAGGAAAAAACGCATACGCCCTTTTTGGCCAACCAAGCAACCTGGAAAGGCCAATCAGCGCTCCAAAGAAGTCTCGCTTCCCAGCGGGCAAAAGGGCCATGCGGAAAAAAGTGTCCAAACCAGAAATGCAGGACCGGCCATGGAGAAATGGGAGCCTTGCTACGCTGATGGGTGGGATGTAAATTGCCAACAGCCACTCCGGAGAAGTGTACGGTGTGTTCTGAAACATCTAAAAAACACAGCTTGGAGAGCATAGGGCACTTCCACTCATGGGCGTATAAATTGGGAAAACTAAAAATCAGCAAGACACAGGCACCCCAAAGTTTAGGGCTGCTCTGTTGACAAGAACCCCCACTTCATTACACCTTAAATATCCTAGGAAAGCGAAAAATGGATAAAGAAGTTGTGGTCCTCATGTACAATGGAATATCACTCAGCCATGAAATCAACGTCATAAGGCTAGTAGCAGCACGATGAGTGGATTTAGGTACGACGATTCTAAGTGAAATAAGTCACACAGAAAAAGACACTTATCATAAGATATCACTTCTAGAGGGAATGTAAAAACCGCTACACTTGAACTGAATTGCAAAACAGAACAGAGTCCCACGTTTAGGAAACACACTATGGCTGCTGAACGGGAAAGGTGAGGTGGGGTGATGCATAAAACAAGGGTTTCAAATTAGCTCAGATACCGTTCCATAAACCCAATATGTAAGAGACAAGACCTATTCCTTTTTCAGTGAACTGGGCTCAACACCCCCTATTCACCGCACAAGAATATATCTGACTAGTAAGAATCTTCAAACCTATGTATTGATATCTCTCTGTAAGTGAGTCAAGGGGGTGTAAAGCAGCATAAACACAACCGTGAAAAGCAGCTAAACCCCATTATAAAAATAAATTACTTTTCAAAACCCGTGAAACAAAGACAGTGAAAGAGAGAGAAATTCTTACAAAATTCGTTCAGGGGCTGTGATGCAACCTGGATTGACCATATCTAGACCCACAGCTGATTGAGATATAAGGGTGGACACTCTTGGGGCTGAGAGGTTCGGTGAGGTTGGGTGAGCCAACGCAGACCCTTTCAAGTAATACTGCATGGTACCCATCCCATGGGTCCCAAATCTCCAGGTTCAAGGGCATCTTCCTACGTCGAAAACAGGCATGAGAAACCCAGAAGATGGTACACCGTGTGATCGGGAAAGGTTTCTAAAACGCACCTCATTTCTCATCTCCTTTGCTCGGGTTCGCCATTCCAGCCGATTTACTAGCCATCTCCCTCCTTGGAGAATCAGCACCTTTAACCTCCTGTTCCGTACAGGTTGCAGTTTGTCCTGAGGATGAACGGGAAGAGGGGGAACCAATGAGAGACTAGCTCTAGGTGTTGGGACAGGCACAGGTCACTCTATTTTCCCATCAGGAAGAAGAATTAAGCACAAGCTCAGCCTGCCCCCCAGAACCAGAAGAGGGCCTGAAGCAATCCTGCGCTTTTGCGGCCAGCTCCCAAAAAAGCGAGTTGAAAAATGGAGCTCAGGGGCACTGCAATTCACAAACCTGCAGAGTTTTAAATGATACCTCTCGTCCACAAATATATTAAGGGAAGGCAACGAAGAGGCTTTGAAAGCAAGGCAGAATTGCAGGAAACAGATTTCAGGAGGTAGATTGGAATCGCCTTGAAAGCACATGAAAAGCGGCAAAACGTGGACAATGATGCCCTTGGCCAAAAAGGGCGTATGCGTTTTTTCCTGAATATATTCAGGAAAAAACGCATACGCCCTTTTTGGCCAACCAAGCAACCTGGAAAGGCCAATCAGCGCTCCAAAGAAGTCTCGCTTCCCAGCGGGCAAAAGGGCCATGCGGAAAAAAGTGTCCAAACCAGAAATGCAGGACCGGCCATGGAGAAATGGGAGCCTTGCTACGCTGATGGGTGGGATGTAAATTGCCAACAGCCACTCTGGAGAAGTGTACGGTGTGTTCTGAAACATCTAAAAAACACAGCTTGGAGAGCATAGGGCACTTCCACTCATGGGCGTATAAATTGGGAAAACTAAAAATCAGCAAGACACAGGCACCCCAAAGTTTAGGGCTGCTCTGTTGACAAGAACCCCCACTTCATTACACCTTAAATATCCTAGGAAAGAGAAAAATGGATAAAGAAGTTGTGGTCCTCATGTACAATGGAATATCACTCAGCCATGAAATCAACGTCATAAGGCTAGTAGCAGCACGATGAGTGGATTTAGGTACGACGATTCTAAGTGAAATAAGTCACACAGAAAAAGACACTTATCATAAGATATCACTTCTAGAGGGAATGTAAAAACCGCTACACTTGAACTGAATTGCAAAACAGAACAGAGTCCCACGTTTAGGAAACACACTATGGCTGCTGAACGGGAAAGGTGAGGTGGGGTGATGCATAAAACAAGGGTTTCAAATTAGCTCAGATACCGTTCCATAAACCCAATATGTAAGAGACAAGACCTATTCCTTTTTCAGTGAACTGGGCTCAACACCCCCTATTCACCGCACAAGAATATATCTGACTAGTAAGAATCTTCAAACCTATGTATTGATATCTCTCTGTAAGTGAGTCAAGGGGGTGTAAAGCGGCATAAACACAGCCGTGAAAAGCAGCTAAACCCCATTATAAAAATAAATTACTTTTCAAAACCCGTGAAACAAAGACAGTGAAAGAGAGAGAAATTCTTACAAAATTCGTTCAGGGGCTGTGATGCAACCTGGATTGACCATATCTAGACCCACAGCTGATTGAGATATAAGGGTGGACACTCTTGGGGCTGAGAGGTTCGGTGAGGTTGGGTGAGCCAACGCAGACCCTTTCAAGTAATACTCCATGGTACCCATCCCATGGGTCCCAAATCTCCAGGTTCAAGGGCATCTTCCTACGTCGAAAACAGGCATGAGAAACCCAGAAGATGGTACACGGTGTGATCGGGAAAGGTTTCTAAAACGCACCTCATTTCTCATCTCCTTTGCTCGGGTTCGCCATTCCAGCCGATTTACTAGCCATCTCCCTCCTTGGAGAATCAGCACCTTTAACCTCCTGTTCCGTACAGGTTGCAATTTGTCCTGAGGATGAACGGGAAGAGGGGGAACCAATGAGAGACTAGCTCTAGGTGTTGGGACAGGCACAGGTCACTCTATTTTCCCATCAGGAAGAAGAATTAAGCACAAGCTCAGCCTGCCCCCCAGAACCAGAAGAGGGCCTGAAGCAATCCTGCGCTTTTGCGGCCAGCTCCCAAAAAAGCGAGTTGAAAAATGGAGCTCAGGGGCACTGCAATTCACAAACCTGCAGAGTTTTAAATGATACCTCTCGTCCACAAATATATTAAGGGAAGGCAACGAAGAGGCTTTGAAAGCAAGGCAGAATTGCAGGAAACAGATTTCAGGAGGTAGATTCGAATCGCCTTGAAAGCACATGAAAAGCGGCAAAACGTGGACAATGATGCCCTTGGCCAAAAAGGGCGTATGCGTTTTTTCCTGAATATATTCAGGAAAAAACGCATACGCCCTTTTTGGCCAACCAAGCAACCTGGAAAGGCCAATCAGCGCTCCAAAGAAGTCTCGCTTCCCAGCGGGCAAAAGGGCCATGCGGAAAAAAGTGTCCAAACCAGAAATGCAGGACCGGCCATGGAGAAATGGGAGCCTTGCTACGCTGATGGGTGGGATGTAAATTGCCAACAGCCACTCCGGAGAAGTGTACGGTGTGTTCTGAAACATCTAAAAAACACAGCTTGGAGAGCATAGGGCACTTCCACTCATGGGCGTATAAATTGGGAAAACTAAAAATCAGCAAGACACAGGCACCCCAAAGTTTAGGGCTGCTCTGTTGACAAGAACCCCCACTTCATTACACCTTAAATATCCTAGGAAAGCGAAAAATGGATAAAGAAGTTGTGGTCCTCATGTACAATGGAATATCACTCAGCCATGAAAACCACGTCATAAGGCTAGTAGCAGCACGATGAGTGGATTTAGGTACGACGATTCTAAGTGAAATAAGTCACACAGAAAAAGACACTTATCATAAGATATCACTTCTAGAGGGAATGTAAAAACCGCTACACTTCAACTGAATTACAAAACAGAACAGAGTCACACATTTAGGAAACACACTACGGCTGCTGAACGGGAAAGGTGAGGTGGGGTGATGCATAAAACAAGGGTTTCAAATTAGCTCAGATACCGTTCCATAAACCCAATATGTAAGAGACAAGACCTATTCCTTTTTCAGTGAACTGGACTCAACACCCCCTATTCACCGCACAAGAATATATCTGACTAGTAAGAATCTTCAAACCTATGTATTGATATCTCTCTGAAAGTGAGTCAAGGGGGTGTAAAGCGGCATAAACACAGCCGTGAAAAGCAGCTAAACCCCATTATAAAAATAAATTACTTTTCAAAACCCGTGAAACAAAGACAGTGAAAGAGAGAGAAATTCTTACAAAATTCGTTCAGGGGCTGTGATGCAACCTGGATTGACCATATCTAGACCTACAGCTGATTGAGATATAAGGGTGGACACTCTTGGGGCTGAGAGGTTCGGTGAGGTTGGGTGAGCCAACGCAGACCCTTTCAAGTAATACTGCATGGTACCCATCCCATGGGTCCCAAATCTCCAGGTTCAAGGGCATCTTCCTACGTCGAAAACAGGCATGAGAAACCCAGAAGATGGTACACCGTGTGATCGGGAAAGGTTTCTAAAACGCACCTCATTTCTCATCTCCTTTGCTCGGGTTCGCCATTCCAGCCGATTTACTAGCCATCTCCCTCCTTGGAGAATCAGCACCTTTAACCTCCTGTTCCGTACAGGTTGCAATTTGTCCTGAGGATGAACGGGAAGAGGGGGAACCAATGAGAGACTAGCTCTAGGTGTTAGGACAGGCACAGGTCACTCTATTTTCCCATCAGGAAGAAGAATTAAGCACAAGCTCAGCCTGCCCCCCAGAACCAGAAGAGGGCCTGAAGCAATCCTGCGCTTTTGCGGCCAGCTCCCAAAAAAGCGAGTTGAAAAATGGAGCTCAGGGGCACTGCAATTCACAAACCTGCAGAGTTTTAAATGATACATCTCGTCCACAAATATATTAAGGGAAGGCAACGAAGAGGCTTTGAAAGCAAGGCAGAATTGCAGGAAACAGATTTCAGGAGGTAGATTCGAATCGCCTTGAAAGCACATGAAAAGCGGCAAAACGTGGACAATGATGCCCTTGGCCAAAAAGGGCGTATGCGTTTTTTCCTGAATATATTCAGGAAAAAACGCATACGCCCTTTTTGGCCAACCAAGCAACCTGGAAAGGCCAATCAGCGCTCCAAAGAAGTCTCGCTTCCCAGCGGGCAAAAGGGCCATGCGGAAAAAAGTGTCCAAACCAGAAATGCAGGACCGGCCATGGAGAAATGGGAGCCTTGCTACGCTGATGGGTGGGATGTAAATTGCCAACAGCCACTCCGGAGAAGTGTACGGTGTGTTCTGAAACATCTAAAAAACACAGCTTGGAGAGCATAGGGCACTTCCACTCATGGGCGTATAAATTGGGAAAACTAAAAATCAGCAAGACACAGGCACACCAAAGTTTAGGGCTGCTCTGTTGACAAGAACCCCCACTTCATTACACCTTAAATATCCTAGGAAAGAGAAAAATGGATAAAGAAGTTGTGGTCCTCATGTACAATGGAATATCACTCAGCCATGAAATCAACGTCATAAGGCTAGTAGCAGCACGATGAGTGGATTTAGGTACGACGATTCTAAGTGAAATAAGTCACACAGAAAAAGACACTTATCATAAGATATCACTTCTAGAGGGAATGTAAAAACCGCTACACTTGAACTGAATTGCAAAACAGAACAGAGTCCCACGTTTAGGAAACACACTATGGCTGCTGAACGGGAAAGGTGAGGTGGGGTGATGCATAAAACAAGGGTTTCAAATTAGCTCAGATACCGTTCCATAAACCCAATATGTAAGAGACAAGACCTATTCCTTTTTCAGTGAACTGGGCTCAACACCCCCTATTCACCGCACAAGAATATATCTGACTAGTAAGAATCTTCAAACCTATGTATTGATATCTCTCTGTAAGTGAGTCAAGGGGGTGTAAAGCAGCATAAACACAACCGTGAAAAGCAGCTAAACCCCATTATAAAAATAAATTACTTTTCAAAACCCGTGAAACAAAGACAGTGAAAGAGAGAGAAATTCTTACAAAATTCGTTCAGGGGCTGTGATGCAACCTGGATTGACCATATCTAGACCCACAGCTGATTGAGATATAAGGGTGGACACTCTTGGGGCTGAGAGGTTCGGTGAGGTTGGGTGAGCCAACGCAGACCCTTTCAAGTAATACTGCATGGTACCCATCCCATGGGTCCCAAATCTCCAGGTTCAAGGGCATCTTCCTACGTCGAAAACAGGCATGAGAAACCCAGAAGATGGTACACCGTGTGATCGGGAAAGGTTTCTAAAACGCACCTCATTTCTCATCTCCTTTGCTCGGGTTCGCCATTCCAGCCGATTTACTAGCCATCTCCCTCCTTGGAGAATCAGCACCTTTAACCTCCTGTTCCGTACAGGTTGCAATTTGTCCTGAGGATGAACGGGAAGAGGGGGAACCAATGAGAGACTAGCTCTAGGTGTTGGGACAGGCACAGGTCACTCTATTTTCCCATCAGGAAGAAGAATTAAGCACAAGCTCAGCCTGCCCCCCAGAACCAGAAGAGGGCCTGAAGCAATCCTGCGCTTTTGCGGCCAGCTCCCAAAAAAGCGAGTTGAAAAATGGAGCTCAGGGGCACTGCAATTCACAAACCTGCAGAGTTTTAAATGATACCTCTCGTCCACAAATATATTAAGGGAAGGCAACGAAGAGGCTTTGAAAGCAAGGCAGAATTGCAGGAAACAGATTTCAGGAGGTAGATTCGAATCGCCTTGAAAGCACATGAAAAGCGGCAAAACGTGGACAATGATGCCCTTGGCCAAAAAGGGCGTATGCGTTTTTTCCTGAATATATTCAGGAAAAAACGCATACGCCCTTTTTGGCCAACCAAGCAACCTGGAAAGGCCAATCAGCGCTCCAAAGAAGTCTCGCTTCCCAGCG